>NC_080801.1:635000-715000 GCF_028018385.1 Neofelis nebulosa
ACACCTTGTGGAGGGTCAAACACATCATGACGAGTAGAGAACTCAAAGAGCCAATGCCACAACAACAGAGAGCAAGTAACACTCTCCAGGAAACACTACCTGCAGGGCTAGAACATGCACAGGGCGTGACCCCCATTTCATATAGCAATTCTTGCAGGTGCAGAGCAAATAACAAGCTTGTAAACCTCATAAGAGAGAGAAAACTAGCCAAAATAATGAAACAGAAGCATTCCCCTCAAAAGAAGTTCCGGGAAGAAGTGGACAGCTAACGACTTGACCAAAACAGATGTAAGCTACATATCAGAAATTAGCATAACAGTCAAAGGATGATTCGTTGGGATTGGCAAAGGCATAGCAGACAGCATGGGAACAATTATTGCAGAGATCAAGGAAATAAAAAGTAGTCATGATAAATTCAATTGGTATAAATGAGGTGCAATTTAAAATGGAGGCAGCCACAGCGTGGATTGAAGAGACAGAGGGGAGAGTAAATGAATTAGAAGATAAAAATATGGGGGAAAAGAGGTGAGAAAAAGATAGAGAAAAAATTGAGGATCGAGAGGGGAGAATAAGAGAACTAAGTGATGCAATCAAATGGAACAATATCCATAGCACAGGATTTCCAGAAGAGAGCAAAAAGGGGTGCGAAGATGACCTTGAACAAATCATAGCTGAGAACTTCCACAATCTGGGGAAGGAAACCGACATTGAAACCAAACGGGCACAGAGAACTCCCTTCAGATGTAACTTGAGTTGATCTTCTGCACAACATATAATAGTGAAACTGGCAAAATACAAGCATGAAGAGAGAATTCTGAAAGCAGCTGGGGATGAAAGGATGTTAACGTACAAAGGTAGAAGTATTGGGATAGGGGCAGACCCATCTACTGAAATCGGACAAGCCATAAAGGAATAGGGGAATCTTCAATGTGATGAATAGGCAAAATATGCAACTAAGAATCCTTTATCTAGCCAGTCTGCCATTCAGAATCGAAGGAGAGGTAAACATCTTCCCAAACAAACCAAAACTGAAGGAATTCATCACCGCTAAACCATCCCTGCAAGAGATCCTAAGAGGGATTCTATGAGGGAAATGTCGCAAGTATCACAAAGTGCCACAGACACCAGTACAAGCATGAAAAGTACAGACATCACAGTGCCTCGGAACCATAGCTTTCCATAATAACACTGCATGGAAGTGGAATAAATGCTCCAACCAAAAGACATAGGGTATCAGAATGGATAATACAAAGCAAGACCCATCTATTTGCTGTCTTACAAGAGACTCCTTTCAGACCTGAGGACACCTTACTATTGAAAGTGGGGGGATGGAGAGCTACCTTTCATGCTACTCGGAGTCAAAAGGAAGCTGTATTAGCCATACTTATATCAGACAAACTTGACCTTAAATTAAAGTGTGTAGCAAGAGATGTTTAAGGGCATTATTAAATAATTACAGTGTCTGTCCATCAGGAGGAGCTAACAATTATAATGAGTATGCAGTAAATTCGGAAGCACACAAAGATTTAAAACATTTAATCACAAACATTAACAATCTCCATGATAAGAATGTGGTAATTGCAGGGGGCTTTAATACTCAACTTACAACAATGGACAGAAAATCTAGACAGAATCAGGAAAGAAACAATGGTCCTGAATGATACATTGGACCAGAAGGACGTGACAGATATTTTAGAACTCTACATCCCAAAGCAGCAGAGCATACTTTCTTCTGGAGTGCAAGTGGAACATTCTCCAGGAGAGACCACATACTGGGTCACGAAAAGCCTTCAATAAATATAACAGAATTGAGATGACACCGTGCACACTTTCAGGTCACAATGTTTTGAACTTGAAATAAACTATAGGAAAAAGTCTGCTAAACCTCTAAAAGCATACAGGTTAAAAAACGTCTTACTAAAGAATGAATCAGTCAACCAGACAGAGAAGAAATTAAAAGACATAAGAAACAAATAAAAATGAAAATACAACAATCAAAACTTTTTGAAAGAAAATTTACTTAAAAAGATGGTAAAAGGGTTACTGAAGCTGAGTTTTGCATACTTGAGACAGCATGTAATGCACTAAGGAGTCAGAGTGCTTGGGGTAATGGCCATTTCCATAACTTTCTTAGTTCTGTGACCTTGAGAAATTATAACATCTCCTTCAGCCTCAATTCCTTCTTCTGTACACAGGGTCAATTGAGATGCTTTATCAGGTAACGTGCTTGCCACAGGGAAGTGATTGGTAGCTGTAAGTTCATTGCTTTGCCCCTTGTATTCCCAGGACTCCTGCCAGGGAGGCTGGAGGCCTGTGTGCTGGCCTGAATCTGCTACATTTTCAGGCAAATTTTTTACTTTGTGATTAAGTCTTCCCGTTTCACTGAGCCCTTGATTCACCCCATGTGTTCTGGCATCTGATGCCCTGTGTGGGTTCCCTCCTCCTTTTTAACACCCTTACTTGGTTTTGTGTGATACAGTGATCACACCACCTGAGCATCAGTTATTCACAATAAGCGTGACTCCTCTGAGTACCTATGGTATTCTGATTATTCCCACATAGAGCTAGTTTCTGCAGCTCTGATTATCTGCTAAATTATACCAATGCATATTTTAGAAGATTCTTTTGTTGTTGTTGTTGTTGCTGCTACTGTTGTTGTTGTTGTTGTTGCTGCTGCTGTTGTTGTTGTTGTTGTTGTTTTGTTGCTTAGAAATCATTTGCTTCAGGTTCATCTAGTCTATCCAGTAACACCTGCAATAACATTGAGATAAACCTTGGTTTTACCTGTTTTCACTTTTTAATGCCAGTGGATTTTGTTTTTGGTTTTCTTTTTCAGGCTCCCTTTGGGAAGTTCTATTTCTTCCATCTCTCGCTCATGTTTCCTAAATAGACAATGGATTGTTTGCTAGTTGCTGTGTCTGGGACGTTGTTGCTGTTTGCCAGGTGTTAGTATTGGCATGCCAGGCCTGGGTGTTCATTCCTTCACGGATTTTTGTTCCAGGTCTTCATGACAAAGGCAACAGAATGAAGAAGGTACTGAGTTGAAGCAGTTAGAAATTCACTTCAACTAGGACTGCCGGAGGAAGTGGGCACTGCCTTTAGAGCAGGAGACACAGAAATGAACCACAAGTGAGCAAAATGAGTTGGGTATAAGAAAGAAAAATAATTCCAGCACGATAGTCAAGTTTTCTTTGCTTTTATTTGAACTATGGGATAAATGTGTAACGTACTACAAACCCTTACGATCTGGGCAGCTTATTTTTATTTTAATGTTGGTTGGTTGGTTGGTTGGTTGGTTGGTTGGTTGGTTGGTTGGTTGGTTGGTTGTGTGGGTGGTTGGGTGGGTGGGTGGGTGGGTGGTTGATTTGAAGTGTGTGTGAGGAAGGGGAGGGGATGAGAGAGGGGGAAGAGAAAATTGCAAGCAGGCTCTGTGCAGAGTGTGACCTGGGGCTTGAAACCACAAATGGCGATATCATGACCTGAACTGAAACTCAGATTAGGTCACTCAACTAACTGAGCCACTAGGCTCCCCTTGGCTGCTTATTGTATTTGCACATTGGGCCTTAGTGTTAGAAATACCATAGGGAGTGGTGTACATGCATGATCTAAGGAAGGTGTAGCTATTTAGATCTGGCTTGTTTTTTTTCCCTTATAACACTTTATTCAGGAGTGATATTTCATAAGTTTATTAGAAAGACAGAGTGAAGATTGTAATTGGGAGGAAATCAGGTAAGGAGTCATTGCAGTTGACCAGGAGAGGTGAACATGACAGGAATTAATGTGGACGCAGGAAATGGAGACATGAGGGCAGATGTGGTATTTTTTTGAAAATGCTTTTTGTTGTGTAATTAACATTATATAAAATAACTCTTTTGGTGCATAGTGCTTTGAGTTTTAAAGATTGTATATACTCATGTAAATGTCACCCCAGTGATAATACAGAAGTGTTCTGTTCCTGGGGCATATAGGTGGCTTAGTCACTTAAGCATCCCACTCTTGATTTCGGCTAAGGTCATGATCTCACTGTTCTTGAGTTTGAGCCCCTGCTCACGACCTTCCCGGAGCCTACTTGGGATTATCCCTCTCTACCTCTTTTTCTGTGCCTCCCCCACTCTCACTCTCTGTCTTCCCTCCCAAAAAAATTAGACACAAAGAGAACAATTCCATCAGCTCCCAGAATTCCCTCATGTTGAATCACTCTCACCCTCCCCTGAGGCCTGGCAACCATCTATCTCCAACTTTAATATCATATAAATGGATCCTTATTGTAGGTAACTTTATGAGACTGGTTTCTTTCATTCAACATCATGCCTTTACAATACGTCTGTTTCTTAGTGTTTCCCTGTACGGATATACCAGGGTTTGTTTAACCATTCATTTCCTGAAGGAAATTTGTGTTTTTCCATTTTTGTCAGTTACGATTAGAGTTGCTGTAAACATTTGTGTGCATGTTTTTTTGTTTTTGTTTTATAAACATAAGTTTTCACTTCTCTAGAGCAAATATCCAGGAGTCAGATTTATGGGTCACATGCAAGTATTAGGTATTGTCTTTAAAATATATATATATTTCATGGGCTCCTGGTTGGCTCAGTAGATTGAGTAGCTGACTTCAGCTCGGGTAATGATCTCACGGTTTGTGAGTTCAAGCCCCATGTTTGGCTCTATGCTGACAACTTGGAACCTGGAGCCTGCTTTGGATTCTGTATCTCCTCTCTCTCTGCCCCTCCCTGCTCACACTCTTCTCTCTTCATCCCTCAAAAATAAATAAAGATTGAAAAAAAAACATTTTCAATACGTGTATAGCAGTATCTCAGGGCAGTTTGAATGTGTTTCCCTGAAGCCTAGTGTTGTGGAGCATCGTTTTGTGTACTTCAATATATGATATTCTGGACACAAGACCTTTGCTGGATATATGATTTGGGAATATTTTCTCCAAGTCCATAGATTATCTTTTTGTTCTTTTAACAGAGTCTTTTACCAAGAAAAAGTTTTAGTACTAATGAAGAGCAATTTAGAGATTTTTTTTCTATGAATCCAATTTATACACCATATAACTTCAGATGTAATTTGTACTCCTTGTTCATATATTTGCTATTCTATACCAGCATCAGAATGTTTTCAGTTTGTTGCTATTGGTTGCACAAGTTGTATACTGCACAGTTCTAGGAGGCATGATTTATATGAGCTATAGTGCGAGTGGTAATCCTGAAATCTGTAAAATGTACAACTTGTACACATATGTATTATCTCCTGGAGGGTCTTTTCTACTGTACAGATTGCAGTCATTGCTGTGGTTCTGTTTTACTTTCCTTCTCATTAATTTATCATGCGGAGTGTATACTGAAGCCAAATTTAAGAAGCTCCTGTTTGTGAGCTATCTAAAGGTAATTTATTCTCACTGATTCGCAACTAGCTGGGGCCTATCCTTGGGGTACAGCAACATCTGGCTTTCAAGCTTGGTCCCTTACTTTAATCTATTAATTTGCATTCATGGAAACTGGAAACTCTCTTCAGCCAGCCAGTGTTAGCTAGATACCCGTGATTTTAAAATTCACCTCTAAACAAATGACTAAAACTTTAATATTTGTAGAATCATCGGGATTTGAAAAAAAAAAGGAACAATATAAAACAGCTGGAAAAAATCAACAGAATATAATATAAAAGCAAATATATCATTTGCAGGGAATACTTTGGCTCCATGCAATTCTCTATTTACTCTGAGTAGCTCTAAGTTGGTGTATGACGTCCCTCTGACAATATGAATGTACATTCAGTGTTACAAGATGTTTGTTTTGTCAATACTTAGTTCCTCTAAAGACGGAATCACAAATTATTAACTGATCAACAGTTAGTGTTGTAGCAGAATCAGGAACAATTCAACAGAACAGGCCTGTTCTGGGTGTGTTCTTACAGAATTATATAATTATGTCCATTATTACTACAGGTGTCTTACCTACCTGGCCTCTTCAAAATCAGCTACAGTAGCATTTCAGAAAGCATCCCATTCTTCCCCACTGAAATGATGAAACTTTTTTTTTAATTATGTGTCTACATTTATTTATTTTTGAGAAACAGAGTGAGACAAAGTGTGAGTGGGGGAGAGGCAGAGAGAGAAGGAGACAGAATACGAAGCAGGCTCCAGTCTCTGAGCAAGTGGTCAGCACAGAGCCTGATGCAGGGCTCAAACCCATGAACTGTGAGACCATGACCTGAGCTGAAGTCGGACATTCAACCGACTGAGCCACCCAGGCGCCCCATGAAATGGTGAAACTTTTATGATGCTACTTGTAGGCTTTCTTGGTGGGGATTTATTTTTGTTTGTTTTATAAAAGTCCTTTATCAAGTTGATGAAGTCTCCCTGGACTCAGTTCGCGGAGAGAATGTTTTATTTATTATGAATGGAGGTAACAAATGCCTTGTCTGCATCTGTTTTTAAGACCATCTGATCATTATCCTGTCTTTCTTCTTTAGCCTATTGTTGTGATGGGTTAAACTAATTGATTTTTGAATATTGAACCAGTCTCCCATACTGGTACTAAATCCCTCTTGGTTATGGATGTATAATTCTTTTTACACATTGTTGGATTTGATTTGCTAACATGTATTGGGTATTTTGTGTCTATGAAAATGCAAGACACTGGTCTCCAGTTTTCCTTTCTTATAATGCCTTTACCTTGTTTTGTCAATGCTGGCCTCCTAGAATGAGGAAGTTTTCCCTCTGTTTTTATTTTCGGGAAGAGATTATAGGACATTAGCATCATTTTTTCCTGTAAATAAATGTTTGCTAGAATTCTTCCGTGAAACCATGTGGGCCTGATTCTTTCTTTTGGGAAGGTTATTTGTCCTTGACTCTATTTACTTAATAAATATAGGCCTATCCAGATAATCTATGTTTCCTTATGTGGGTTTTAGTAGTGTGTGTCTGTTATTTGTTTTCTATATTTTTCTAAAATGTTTTCATTTATTTCTGAGAGAGAGCTGTAGAGTGGGAGGTGGGAAGGGGCAGAGTGAGAGGCAGACGCAGAATCTGAAGCAGGCCCCAGGCTCTGAGATGTTAGCACAGAGCCTGACACAGGGCTCAAACCCATGGGCCAGGAGATTATGACCTGAGCTGAAGTCAAACATTTACTGAATGAGCCACCCAGGTGCCCCATCGTGTGCATCTTTTAAATAATTGATCTGTTTCATATAAGTTATGAAATTTGGGGGCATAGAGTCATTCATAATATTTTCCGTTATCCTCTTGATGTTCATGGAATCGGTAGCGGTTATGTCTTTTTCATTTTTGATAGTAGCCATTTGTGCCTACTTTTTTTCCTTGGATAGCCTAGTTAGGGGTTCATTGCCTTTATTGATATTTTCAAAGAACCATCTTTTGATTTCTCTATTGATTATCTCCAGTATTTTACTATCTTTTATTTTATTGATATCTGTTCTTCTTATTATTTTTTAAGTATTATTATTTCTTTTCTCCTACTTCAGCCTTCAACTGTACCTCCTCCCCTATTTTCCTAAGGTGGAAGTTTAGGCTACTAATTTTAGGTCTTTCTCCTTTTCAATTTTGTTACATTTATTTACTTACTTTGAGAGCGAGAGAGAGAGAGAGAGAGAGAGAGAGAGAGAGAGAGAGAGAGAGGGAGAGAGAAAGCATGTATGTGAGCAGGGGCAGGGCAGAGAGAGGGAGAGAGAGAATCCCAAGCAGGAACCCAATACAGGGGATTGATCTCATGAGCATGATAGCATGACCTGAGTGGAAACTAAGAGTTGCATGCTAAAACGACTGAGCACCCAGATGCCCGAAGATCTTTCTACTTTTCTAATAAATGCATTCAGTGCTGTTCGTTTTACTGGAAGCCATGTCTTCAGTGCCCCCCACACCCCGCCCTGCACATTTTGGTAGGTTGTATTTAATTTTCATTGAGTCCAAACTACTTTGAAATTTCTCTCAAGATTCCTTCTTTGATGTGTTATTTAGAAGTATGTTCTTTAATCTCTAAACATTTGGGGGTATTCTTGCTATCTTTTTATTATTGCTTTCCATCCAGTTCAATTCCAGTGTGGCCTGACAGCATACTTTGTATGGTTTCTGGTCTTTGAAATTTGGTAGGATGTGTTTTATGGCCCAGAACATGTTCTGACTTGGTGCATGTTCTGTGTGAACTTGAGAAACATGTTTATTCAACTACTGTTGGATAAAATATTCCATATGTACCAGTTAGATCTAGGTGATTACTGCTACTGCTTAGTCCAGCTGTAGCCTTACCTATATCCTTCTAGACCTGTCAGTCACTGACAGAAAGGTGTTGAAGTCTCCACTATAATAATGCATTTTTCCCTTTCTCCTTGAAATTCTAAAAGTTTTTCCATCATGTATTTTCATTCTCTGTTGTTAGGTATAGAAAATTAGAGATTGTTATGTTTTCTTACAGAACTGACCCTTTTATCTCTCTATATAATCTCTTTATATAATGACACTCTATCTCTCTAGAGTTTCCTTGTTTGGAAGTTTGCTTTGTCTGGAATTAATGCAATTACTCCAACTCTCTTTTGATAAGCATTAGCATGATAAATCTTTCTTCATCCTTTTACTTTTAATCTATCTGTATCTTTATATCTCATGTGAATTTCTTATAGACAATATAGAGTCGCATCTTGTTTTTGGATCTCCTGTGAGAATCTCTGAGCTTTAATTGGTATATTTAGACTATTCACATTTGATGTGAGTATTGATATAGTTGGAAGAATATCTACCATGTTTGTAACTGTTTTCTATTCACTGCATTTATACTTTGCTTCCTTTCTATCTTCACCTTTTTCTGCCTTCTGGATTTTAATGCAGCAGTTGGTATATTCCATGTTCTTCTTTCTCTTAGCATATTCATTATACTTTTTTATTTTAAAAAGTTGGAGTGGTTTCCCCTTTATTTGCATTTGCATTACTCATTTATAACTCGTCAAATTCCTCTTTCAAATCACACTATATCACTTCACAGGTAGTGCAGTTACCTTATAAAAGCTTTCTCAATTCCTCCATCCCATGCCTTCTAATATTGACGTCATCTACCTCCTTCTCCATATCCTATGATCACCGAGTATATTGCTGCTGTTATCACTTTAAACAAATTGTTATCTATCAGATAAGTTGGGAAAGAGAAAAATAAAATATTTTATCTTACCTTCCCTTATTCCTACTCTAATCCTCTTCTTTTTTTAAACATAGATCTGAATTCCTTATCTATAACCTATATCCATATTCCTTTTTCTAAAGACCTTTCTCTTGAGAGAGACAGGGGGCACAAATGAGCAAGGGGCAGAGAGAGAATCCCACGACAGGCAGAGAGAGAGGGAGAGATAATGGGATCTCACTCAAAGCATGGCTCATGCTCACTTGCAGTGGGGCTGGAGCTCACTTGATGTGGCACTTGAACTCACAAACTGTGGGACTTGAACTCATGAATGGTGACATCATGACCTGAGCTAAACTCAGGTATTTAACCACTGAGGTATCCTGGAAGGAACTTTTTTTTTTTATTTCTTGCAAGGCAGATCTACTAGTGATAAAGTCCTTCCTTTTTGGTTTCACAACGTATTACTTGTTTTTGGGTTGTTGTTGTTTTTCTTGTTGTTGTTCTTGTTGTTTCCAAAGGTGAGGGATTGTAAAATTCAGATGCTTTTGGGAAGACTAACACACTCCATGCCTAACATCTTTTTTAATGTTTATTTATTTATGTTGAGGGAGAAAGGGGCAGAGAGAGAGAGGGGGGGAGAGAGAGAGAATTCCAAGCAGACTCCATTCTGATAGCAGAGAGCCCTATGTGGGGGTCAATCTCATTAAACATGAGATCATGACTTGAGCAGAAACCAAGGTCAGATGCTCAACCGACTGAGCCACACAGGCACCCCAAAAAGTCTTTTTTCTCCAGTTTGAAATACACTTTTGCTGGATATAGAATTTTCAATGGGTGTTTTTTTTTCCTTTCAACACTATTTTTTTTTATTTTTTTATTTTATTTTTATTTTTATTTTTATTTTTATTTTTATTTTTATTTTTATTTTTATTTATTTTCTTCTACTCTGGCTATGAACAAAGGGATAGATGGGGTAAGAGGAGAGAGAGTGATGCTGGCTGGTAGAAGGGCATGATCTTAGCCTGGCTGGTGAATTGCTGTCTGACAGACACACTAAATAGAGCATTGAAGCAAACGTGCAGTCATCTGAGGGAAGATGCAGGAAGAGTTGTAAGTGTAAAAGGACAGTGGTATCACTGAGGTATTTGAGAAAAGGGATGATGTGAAACACACCAGTATTGTGTTGCCTCAAAAAGCACATCTGCAAGCAGTCTTGTATATTCACAAAAACACTTTCTACCTACCCGGCATTGTGGCTCTCTGAAGTTTTATAATGCCTGTAGTTTCTTTTTTTTTTCTTTTCTTTTTTTTTTTTTTTTTTTTTTTAGTAATGAAAGGAAAATGTTGAAGTCTCTAGTTTCCAAACTCATTTCTGGGACATCATTTTTTCTTGGAAGTTTTTGAAAACCATCCAGTAATACTCAAGGGAAGGAGAGACTTTGCTTCTATGGTATAAGGTGAAGGCCCCAAAGCCCAGTGTGGTTTGAGCCACTGAATGTATCTGTGGTATCAATCTAAGTATGCATGTCTGAATGGTAGTTGTTGCTGCTTTAGCTGTGGATTTATTCCTGAATGAAATGAGGAGATACTGTATGTGGAGAAAAGTAATTAAGGAAAGCATGTGTAACAAGGAACATGTTTCAGTTGCATATCCAGGAGCAATGTGTGTGTGTGTGTCTGTGTGTGTGTGTGTGTGTGTGTGTGTGTGTGTGTTTAAAGTTTTTATTTATTCTGTGTGAGAGAGAGACAGAGAGAAAGAATGCAAGCAGGGGAAGGATGGAGAGCCAGAGAGAGAGAGGAAGAGAGATAACCTGGCAGTTCAGAGCCTGACGCAGGGCTCCATGTCACGAACCATGAGATCATGACCTGAGCTGAAATCAAGAGTCTGATGGTAACTGACTGAGCCACTCAGGCGCCCTGTCTTTATTTTTTAAACATATGAACTCTTGAGTCATAGTTCTCCTTGGGTTTTAGCCGTTTTCTTGTAGCAAATGTATTCTGAAATACAGAGAGGTTTGTGTGCTTCAAAGTGAACAGTGGGATGATGTATTTTTTTTAAGGTAGTATATCAGCTAGAGGGGGCACGTGGCAGAATGGCTGAATATGAGCCTGGAGCCAGATGACCTGGGCCTGAACCCTGCCTTACTAGATGTATGACCTTGGGTAGGCTATTTAACCTTTCTGTTCCTTAAGTCTCCATTTGCAAAATAAGTCTAGTGATTCTATGTTCAAATGTTCCTGGATTGTGGCCCTGCCTGGCACAACTGTTAATGGCTTTCCACTTTGATTCCCCAAAGTATCTTTATTTGGACAATAAATTATATCGTTGCCCTCACAATGAGCGAACCTGTGTCAGAAGATCCATTTTGAAGATTAAAAGCATTAAAAACAACACCTGCTCATAATATGTGCTCAGTAAGTACTAGTTGCTATTATTAGCTGTGACAACCAGAATACACGTTTTAACTATCCAGATTCATGCATTACCCCAGAAGCAAGGATTGTTACTGTAGACCTTGAACTCTGAAAGTGACATGTTTTGTTGGAAAATGGAGAATCACCACAGTGTGAGCAAATTTAATACAGTTTTGAAAAATTCTCTTCCAGTTTAACCTAGCATGGGTGAAACAAGTAGCTTGAAAAAAATGGCCGTCTTCTTTCATTTCACTAACAGGGTAATCACCACCCAGGACATGCTGGTGTTACAGAGAAAATACCACGGGGGTTGTTAATTTGGGTTTTGTGTTTAATGTGCTGTTCTTTCGAGTCTGATCCCTAGTTTTCTTTCTTTGATCTTTCTTTGGGCATTCCCTTCCTTCTCCTGCCCTCATGTAATGTCTAAAGTCAATTGCTGTCCCTCCTTCATACATCCTTGTGCTAGGAGATAAAGAAATTATACATAACTGAAAAAGCTTTGTTTGCAGTAATGGTTTCATGTGCCTACTCTTAAAATCCTTTGACGTGTTTGAGATTGGGTAGAAAAAAAGTGGGTTAATTGGGATATGACTTTTCTTCATATAGGCACCTTGATGAGAGTTTCTGCTAAGCTTGTGAGGTAGTCACGCTAGACAGGCACAGAGGTATGACGGACCTCAACTCCTGGCCCTGCCACAGGCTAGCTGTGTGACCTTGGGCACCCCGTTTGTTTCATATCTCTGAGTTTCAGTATTTAGCATGCTTAAAAATGGTTGCTGCTTCCCAAGGTTAAACATGAGGCTCAAATGAGATGATGAGTTAGTATGCTCTAAGCAAATGTTGGCCAAGAGTTCCTTTCTTTAAAAATTGGTTGATGTGATTGGGACTCCTTTTGTAAGATCCATGAGCAGAGGCTTGGAGGAAAAGAAGATAAAAATGTTGCTTCTGTTTGTGCGTTTCTGAGTTGCCTGTGGCTGTAGTACTTGGCTATCTAACCAGGTGCTGCTTCAGCATGCATGAAATACTTCAAATGGGCGACAAGATGGTTTTTCTTTTATCCTAAACTTCAGGCTGTTGGAAGCATATCTGTGGAAGCCTGTGTGGTCTGACAGCTGGAAGGCTCCAGGCGAAGTCAAGTGTGCAAGGGAGCCCAGCTTTGAGCCAACCAGGGAAAGGATGGCTTAGCTCTCAAAGGAACATGCACGTTTCTCAGGTGATAGAGTAGAGAATAAAATGTGTCCCTTTAAACTCCACATTCCCCTGCTCTTCAACTTCTAAGGAAGTCTTTGGCTACTAGCAGTCTGGGCTCTGGAGCCAGCATAGTATTTTTCTTCTTTTAGTTTATCCTGGTTTATGATTTGCTCCCCTTTAACTGAAAAATTGTTTTTATTATAGAAAATGTCAAATGTGTAAAAGTCAAGAAAATAGTATATTATACCCCCATGTGCTTAGGACCTAGTTTTAAAAATTATCAAAAACTCATGTCTAATCTTGTTTCATCTGTCTTTCTACCCATTTTGTCCTTGCTCCCCTCTTCCCCTGGTTTATTTGAAGCAAATCCCACACGTTGTATTTTATTAAAAATATCATCCTGTTTGTTTTTATTTTAAAAAAAGTTTTATTGTAGTATACTTGGCATAACTTGCAGGAAGCTAAAGTGTGCTATTTGATAAGTTTATGCATCAGTGTGGATGAGTATACACACAGATCAAAAAGTATATACACACACATATCCATGAAACCACCACAGTGTAGATAGTGACCATATCCATCACCGAAAAGTTTCCTTGTGTCTCTTGGTCATCCTTTCCTCTTGCCCCTCTCTGCCACCCATTACTGATCTGCATTCTGTCACAATATATTAGTTTCCATTAGAGTTCTTGATGAGTGAGATCATAAAGTAAGTACTTTTTTTTGGTCCAGTTTTTTTTTTCCTCCGGCCGTGGCATACTCTTTGTCTATTCTACCAATATCGTCATGCTGTGACTAGGTACCATTTAGGAAGCTGCAAGTCTGGGTTGCAGACGGGATACCTGATGAGACCTAGACTAGTCTTACAATCAGTGTTAGAGCTGTAACTTGGACCCAGACAGGTAGTCTGGCTGCAGAGTTCATGCTTTCATTAAGAGATAATATTTTCATTAAGAGATGGTACTCGTGGGTGGCTCAGTTGGTTAAGCCTACTCGGGATTCTCCTTGATGCTCCCGTGCTTGTGCTCGCATCCTCTCTCTCTCTCTCTCTCTCTCTCTCTCTCTCTCTCTCTCTCTCTGTCTCTGTCTCAAAACAAATAAAAATGTGTTCTTTTTAAAAAAGGAGATAATACTTGAGGTGGATCTTGCAAGATAAAGAGAAGTTTAATGGACAGTAGGGACTGGCGTATTAGGTAGAAAGAATGTAGTATCAATGCGGGGACATGAGAAACTTATTGTCCTGGGGGCTAATGATGAGAAATAATGTTGGTAATGCTGGTATGACCAGAAAGATGTAGCGCCTAAAAAATACCTCTTTTGGTTATCCAGAGCAGCTTTTTCATTGATCATATTAATGAGGTCTTTAAAAAGTCTCCTTGATATGTTGAGTAAGTGCAGGAGATCCCATTTCTGTTTTCTCAGTTCCAAGGATCTCAGATGGGGAGCTTCTGAACAAGCTGATCTCAAAAGCATTTTCTGATCTCAGCCAACCTAGGTTTTGCCATCCAGGAGTAAATTCACTGCTCTCACATTTTCTGCTCAGCTCTGAGTCCCTTTCATGTTAAAAGAGATCTGCTTGCTGCTTTTAAACTGAATAGTATTTCCAAACCTGTCCCCACTGTCAGTAGTTGAAAGGCTAATAGTCAGCTAGCATCTGAATACCTTTGGAGTGGTACCTCACTTATTTGGTTCATAAAAGGATGATGGTTGTAAAAAGGAAAGTGTATGATGTGGTGGTTTAGCCATGTTTTGGAGGCTAACTCTTGTTTCCTGCTTTAAAAATGCATTTTGCTGTTTCCTAGTTAAGAATAGATTATAATGAGAAGGTAGTAAATGCAAAATAAAAGGTGCTTTTAGGTTTTAATGCACAGTGCTGTTGCTGAGTATCAGTGAAACAGATTGGTTTTTGTTTTTGTTTTTGTTTTTGTTTTTTAAATGAATAGGTAGTTTGTGGATGTGAATTTCAAAAGGTGCACGTGTTCAAATCCCTTCTTTCCTCCTCAAGCAACTTTAATTTTTCTTTAGTGGCCCCTTTTATAAAAGGAGTCTATGCTTGTATTAGCATGTATGAGTGTGTTATTGTTTCTAGGATTTTGTTATGGAAATGCTAATTAGTAAGAATAGAGAGAATGTTATCTCTTGCCAGTCATGATAGCAATCTGTGTGTGTGTGTGTGTGTGTGTGTGTGCCTGCGTGTGTGCGTGTGCGTGCATGCAAATGAGCAGATAATCTAAACAAGCGTTTACTTTTCACCTAAAAAGTAATAAACATGCATATTAACAAAGTTTAACCCATACTAAGGAAAAAGATTAAATAGAAACTGACTAGGCCCATCTTTGGATTTAACAAAGACTTCCAGCAGCTACTATATTTAAAGAAGCAAAGGAAAATATATTCAAAGATACAGTAGGAAACATGATGTGAGTTCACCGAGAATCACAATAGACAAATGGAAGTGATTTTTAAAAAAGTGAAATTTATGGAATTGAAAAATACAATAACTCAAATTAAATTTCACTAGATTAACTCAGTAGATTAGAAATAGAAGAAGGAATCTGTGAACTTGAAGGTAAATCAAGGGAAATGTGCCAAGCCAAAGAATAGACAGGGAAGAAAAATTGGACACCAATCAGTAGAGCACTGTGTGACAATATCAGGTGCTCCAACTAATTATGTAACACAGGTATAATAGGTGCCCCCGATGGAGAGGAGGGAGAAAAAGGGACAAAAATATTACCGAACAAGTTGTTTACATATCAAATTTGATGAAAATGGTCTGAAAGATCCAAAAATTTGAAATAACTTCAATTTGGATGAACACAAAGCAGAACACACCTAGACAAATCATAGTTACACTATTGGAAAATAAAGATATTATTTTGAAAGTAGAAAGAGGAAGCTCCTTATCACATATAGGGCAAGAATAATGTGACTAATGGCTGATTTCTCATCAGAAACAATGGAAGCCCGAAGATGGTGTACTGATGAATCAGAAGTGCTGATAAAAACCATCAACTAAGAATTCTTTGCCCAACAAAACTCTCCTTTAAAAATGAAGATGAAGAAATTAGGCTGTTTCGGTCGCCCTGCTACTCTTCGCTGGCTAGGAATTCACCACGTGCGGAGAAATGGTCTTGGCGGCCAGACAGCAGGCCCCGGTTTTCACAACTGTGGTCGAACTAGGAGGCTGAAGAATTGTACTTCGGGTGTGAAATGGCAGCTGTACTGTTGCACTCCATCACGGGGAAACCCGCAGAAATGCACTGGGGAGGCAGTGTGGGGTGCGTCTGTACACTCTGGGAGGAAGCCGGGTGACGTCCCAGAGGAGGAGACTGAGCAGGTACCCCGAGGGTCCGAGCTGACTGTGCTAAATTCTGCCTGCTTGGCTGCACACCTGGATTTCACACATTGGTCCTCGGCACATTGAAGCTCTGTGTGGCCAGCGTCATGGGACACCTGGATCAGAAACCTTGGCGGTGGGGACACCCTTCCTGTGAACCTGCCGTGTACCGGGCTCCGGGCTGAGCATGGCACAGAGGTCATCCTCAATTTCAAACTGATGATGGGCAAGCTGAGACATCAACTGCCCTCCAACGTCACCCGTGCACTTGAAAGTGGCTGAGGTGTTGGGCCTCGTCTGGGCACCTGCTTCCTGGATCACTGGCTGTGCCATCGGGCAGTCTGGGAACAAAGCCTGGTGTCGGCACTAACGGGTGACAGGGGCTTGGACACCTGTTTGGCCTCTCTGCACCTCAGACTTCTTGCCCACAGGTGACACCATAGGGGTTCCGTTGGGAAACAGAGACGGTGTGAATCTGTGGATTCTAAGGGGTCCTTTTTCTTCTCTGCACCCCCACCCCCTTCCTGGGTGTCTTGGCCCTTAAGGAGATCAGGAAGAAATGGAGAGATTTTGCCGTGGGATATGATGGCTTAACAGGGCAGGATTCGGAGACTCGGGAGTTTGGCCCTAAGTTTGGCCACGTGCCGAACACGGGGTGCAGGCCACCTTTCGAGGTTCTGCCTCTCCCTGCCACCCTGACCGCGGTGTGAAATCCAAGAACAGGCACAAAGTCATTATCAGGACTTTCAAAATAAGATCTTCAAGGAAGTAAATAAGACTAGGTCTCCAAACAGAAGAACCCTATCCCCTTCTCCACAGACTTTGGGGTCTTAGTGGCCAGGTAAAGGGGTTTGCCTTTGGGCAAGCTTGACCTCCCGCTGCCCATGGACCGTCGAAGAGGCACAACCACACAGCTTGGAATCCCTTACTGCCCCTGACACGCCACACTGGGTGCCCCCGCTGGCCGTGCTCCTGCCTGACCTCTGCATTTTCAGACGCTCAAAGACGAGGGACAGTGCCGGCCACTAAGAGGAGGGAGTGTTGCCTCTGTGCGCCAGACACAGGAGGCCAGGTGCATGCTCCAGCCTCAGCTTTGCCACTAACCGTCTGGTCAACCTCCGTGAGTCCTGTTCCCCGTCGAGACAGATTCCCCGCCCCAGAACTGAGCCGTCTGATTGCACTCGGATCACCGAAAGCACGCAGCGCTCGTCGGGCAGTCAAGGACACACTGCCCGCAGCCACACATGTGCTGCATCCAAGGTGCCACGTGCATTCGCCCACTTCCTCCCGTGGCGAGGGTGATACCGCTCAACAAATGTTTTATCTTTTCTATTTGCAATAATGTCTCTGGCATGCATGACAGAATGATGATTTGGGGCAGCTTCATTGCTTAAAGGAAAATGTTCAGTGATTTTTGGTCTGATGGGTGAAAACACAGGTACTGAAATGTTAAATCTTCCTCGTCAGGTCCTACCTACATTTTGAGTTAGCCTAGCAAGTGGCTTTCTTACACTATATAAAAATATAACTCCTGGACCCCCCATGGTCCCGTCCTATAGGGTCCTCAACCTCGGCACTGCTGATGGGGGGGCAGAAGGTCTCTCTTGGTTGGGGGAGGTCATCTGGTGTGCTGTGTGACGTTTAGCAGTGTCCCTGCCTCAACCTGCTATGTGCCAATGGCAACAACCAAAAGTGTCTCCAAACATTGTCAGATGTCCCCCGGGGTGAGGGGGAGATTCACTGCCCATTGAGAACTGCTCCCCTGCACCAACTCCCCCAAATGTAGATGGAGTGAAGCATGATTGCTATGATAGAGATTTTGGTTGTTTCAGTTTTTAATTTAAAATTCTAACCTCAACAAAGCGATTCCATCCAAATGTTGAAAAACTGACTTCTTCAAAACTCTTGCTTTCCCCCCCATTTAATTTATCTCCTTTGAATGTGATTCTCTGACGTTTACAAGCATTTGGTCATCATGGATGGGGGTAATTACCTGTGAACCTCAAGCCCTCCGTGATCGGGAGAGGACACCTTTGCTTCCAGGGTGGTGCTGAGCAAGGCTGTCTCATCTTGGGTAGACGGACGTTGCCCTTGATTACATTTGAAGAAGCAAGGACACCTGTGATTTGATTATCTGGATGGAGCGGTTGTACCATAGGTGATCTTATTCTCTCAAATCAAGGACTTGTTGCAATAAGTAAAAAGAAGAGTAACGTTTGGCTGAAGGCAGTGTAGTGTGATGGAAATTAATGGCACTGCCCGAGTAGATGGCCGGGCACATCTGTCTCTCGCTGCTGTGTTTTCTTAGGCATGCATTTGTGGTAACCTGCGTGACCCTGACTGCTCCATGGAGCCCTCATCCCCGCCCCTGTGAAATAGATTTGGCACATGAATGAGATGGAAATTCAGGTGCTCCTATGTGCTAGGTGTTGGCCACTGAAAACTCACCTATGCTCACAGAGGGCTTAAATAAGATTGCAGAAGAGAACAATACAGTCCCGAATCTGCCGCTCCTGTATTGCTCAAACCCAAAGAATGACCAAGATCCCGAAGCACTGGGAAAGCCGGAGGAGGGCAATGCATCCGTGGTTCAGCAGAATGCCCGCAGGAGTGTATCTGGCTCATTTTCTCCCACTGACCTCGTCTGTGAGACATTCTCTCTGTGGACACATCTGGAGCCCGAGAAAGACAATTTGGAGTGTCCTGTCTCTTGCAGGAACTCGCAGGAGAAGGCTCGGTGTGGGCAGGAAGGACTCAGCTCAACGTGGAGGAGTGAATCTAAGTTGTTCCCTGCAGACGAGAAAAGTGCTACCGAAAATTTGTCACCTAGATCACAGCCGCCCCAGGCGCCATGCGGGGGACACGGATTAATGCTGGGGACATGAATGAATGCATGGGCGAGGCGGTGAGGAAATCAGTAAATCGCCTGTGGTGTTCATTTCAGTGAAATCCACCCTGGAAAAATGAAGGCGATGGTGACAACAGCCATAGAAGAGCCACAAAGGCATGCAAGTTACTACGGGCTAAGCACCATTTTCAGGGCTTTCCACTCGGTAACTCATTTAAGCCTGGTCAGCGCCCTATGCGCCAAGCACTAGCAATATCACATTCTGAAGACGGAAACAGCGAGGCATAGAGAGGCTGCATCACTAGCCCAAGGTCACAGAGCTGGGGAATAGCAGTACAGGATTGAGAATCCCGGGGCGTCCCCCACCTGGAGGCTGCGCTCTAACCCTGTTCCGTATTTCCTCTCTATTAACGTGATATGGGGGCACCCGGGTGGCTCAGTCGCTTGAGCATCCGACTTCAGCTTGGGTCATGATCTCATGGTTCGTGAGTTTCAGCCCCGTATCGGGCTCTGTGCCACAGCTCGGCGCATGGCACCTGCTTCCGAATCTGTGTCTCCCTCTCTCTCTGACCCATCCCCACTCACGCGCTGTCTCTCTCTGTCTTAAAAATAAATAAAAACATTAAAAAACATTAAAGTGGTATGGCATTATTTGCTGTACCTAAACAAGCCCGGGTTCTGCACAAACACGGATTGATTTGTTTACTTGAGTCGTGAGGTCTCCTCTTGGTGGTTTATCACAATTAGCTGGGAAGTGTGTGAAGCAGAGTGAGTGTATGTTCCCTCAGCCCCCTCTGGAAACTCACTCGGGAAAACAAAACCGAAGTGTACAGATGGGCAAGCGGGGTTCAGTCTGCTAAAACTCGGTGTGCGGGCGTCTGCATATCCCTGCGTAACATGACGAATGCATTTCCCACGGAGGGTACCGCCTGGATTCGGAAGCCTTGTTTGGAGAAGGTAACAAGCTGGGTCCAGAAGAGAAACAGCTTCCAGGGCAAGATATGCCGTGGCCTCCGGGCCCTAGGCAGCAGTTGCTATAGAAATGCCCGGGCACATGTTCTGGTGAGCACGATGGGAGTGAGATTAGTCACGATCTTTACTACTGGTTTAGGACTCCAGTCAAAACCGTGTCTCCATAGAAAGGAAACCAACCATCTCCATAAAAGTTAATCCATGATTAAGGGGGTGGAAAAAGCCAGTATATTTATAGTGACACGAGAATCAGGAATGGAACATAGAGGCCTTCTGTATTTAGCTCTTTCTGCTTAAATAATGCAGCAATGGGAGAGTTTTTTGTGGGAATGTGTAATTTAATATCATTGAGTGAGGGAATTGGAACGTTTCACCCGCTCTACTATTGAATGACACACTCTCAGGCCAGCAGTGGACTAGTGTCAGGGCCGAGCTGAGGTCTCCCTGGGATCCCAGTGGGGAAAAGGAGGCACAGTGAAGGTTGGGCACAAAGGGCAGGAACGGGGACTGTTTTGTAAATCCGAGCCTGAGGCACGGGCTGGGCGGCATGAGTGCGGAATGTCTTCAGGCTGAGGGCAGGGGTGAGATGCACCTGTGTAGACAGGCCTTCCACACTTCGGGGTCCCTCCTCGGCGGTCAGCATGGGGCCAACCCTTTGCTGACACTGTCCGGCCCCACAGCCGGGGTTTGAATCTCATAGTAGAAGACTTTTCATTTTGGGTAGAGGATTCCCAGCCCCATCAAATCTCCCCAAACCCTGTGAGTTTCCTATCGTTGCCCCTGCACAAATTTCTGTAAACATCACACTTTGGAACACCACTCGAAGTTGCCACACGCCTCAGCGTCGGGGTCCAGGCAGGCCCTTCCTATGGTCAGGGTTTCCCACGGCTGCAGCCAAGGAGCAGCTGGGCCGCCCAGCTCCTATGGAGCCCAGCTCCAAAATGTGTTCACTTGCTGTGGCCCCGGCTCCTGGCAGACGGCCCTCCCTGTGGGCCATTCACAGCCTGGCTGTTTGCTTCTTCAGAGCCAGCACAAGCATATTGTTCTACTAGCAGGCTCTGATGTCAGAGAAGGATGAGATGCTCTTATAAAGGGCTTTCCATCCCTGGGTTAGATCAGGTCCACCCAGGTCAAACTCTATTTAATTATAGCCAGAGAAATAGAGACCTTAACTGCACCCAACATCCCTTCACCGTTGTCATATGATATGATGTGCTCATGACAGTGACTTCTCAACCCCTTTGCCCTATTCTGCTGGTCAGAAGCAAGTCCCTGGTCTGCCTGCTCTGGAGGGGAGGGGATTTGTACAAGGGTGTGACTCATCACAGGTCACCTTCGAGAGGTAGGTCTGCCACACCCTCTCAGCTCCGGCTCCAGATCCTTTCAGGGCACAGCGATTGGAGGAGGCCTGGAAAGTTAGAAGTGTGTGTGTTTTGTTCAGCTCTGGGATTCCCAGCACCCAGGCCCGGGGGCCCCAGATGGTCCATAAGCCTCCTTCCACTTTGCTTCCCTGCTTAGGTGCTCCAAGGAGGCAGGGGCTACATGTCCCATAGAGGGGGCCCTGGACCACTCCCCCCACCCATTCATCCATCCGTCCGGGTGTCATGGCTGACTGCGTGCCTACAGTGTCTCCGTCCCTACCCTGGCCCGGAACACCACACTGGCCCCCAAGTTGCTTATAGTTCAGTGCGTGTGGTGGTGAGGGAGGACCAAGCCTGTTAGTTTCTGTGGGCATTACCCATGTCTCCTGGCCTGGCTCACAGAAAAGAGCAATCTATTGGTTGTCATAGCTTGGAAGTTGAGGGATGGCCTGTCTTCAGGCACAGCTGGGTCCAGGGCTCTCAGTCGTGAAAAATACGCAATCAAAAAAGTTCTTTTCTGTCCCGTTCTGCTCTTCTGGTGGGTAGACTGAGCCTCCTCGGCTGTGGGCTCTTAGCAAACACCACACAGCATCTACAAACTCCCCTGCCAGCTTGTGACGTCCTCACGCACAGACTAAGTTGACACACTCCTCAGCAGGGGACAGTGATTCACATCACCCCCCCCCATCACCTCGTTTCAGGCAAGGCCTCGCTTTGTACCCTGTCACTTGCTGCCCTCCACTTGAAGGTGCCAAGTCAGTTTTAGGGACAGAAAGCCAATTCAATGCATTAGCTCTATGACCAGAAACACAAGCTGCAGGCATGGCTGGATCCAGGAGCTCTCATGATATCACTGGGGTTCTAGCTCTCTCTGTGTCTTTGCGCCGTTTCCCTCTCCTTCTCCAGATAGGCTGTCTCTCCATGGAAAGGAAAGATGGCTGTGAGGGACGATGGCCCTGAGGCACCAGAACCAGGGCATGTCCAGCCCTCACCTTACCAACAATACTGCTGTGCCACGAGCGATGTGAGTCTGTAACAGAGCCCAGCAGCTCACCACAACTGTGTTAGACCCTGGAACGTTGTCTCCTTAAACTCCACAACATCCCTACGAGGAAGATACTACTGACCCCATAACATATGGGGAAAGTGAGGTTTTGAGGGATCACACAGCAGGAAAGCGCCTCAGCGGGATCCACACTGGACTCGTCTGCCTCCAGAGCCTGGGCTCTTCACAGCTGTGCTGTCCTTGGGGTGGTAACAGCAACGCTGATCCTTGCACCCATGTTGGAAGGACCCACTTTCGAGGACCAGTGTCTGCTCTCACGCTCCAAGTCACAATCGGCAGTGTCACCACCTGGCCATGTTGCAATGTCACAGGCGGGAATCTTGGGTGGTAGGAAAACGACACAGCCCTTGGGGAGAAGCGTCCTCTGTTGCTCCTGGTGTGTCAGGCTGGTTGGGGACCTGCTTTTCCGATCTCCATTTACTCTTTTCTCTTGAGGTGACATTCACATAACTTAAAACCGACCCTGTTAAAGTGTCTAATTCAGCCGCATTTAGTACACTCATAGTGCTGTGCAACCACCACTCCTATCCAGTTCTAAAACATTCTCACCCCAAAAGGAACCCTGACCTATTACACAGCCATGCCATTCTCTCCTCACACAGCCCCTGCCAACCACTCATTCTTCTGTCTCTGTGGATTTCCTATCAGTGGGATCACAGAGCATGTGACCTTGGTTCTGAATCCTTTCACTCAGTACGACATTTTCAAGGTCCATGCACGTGGTAGCATGTCGATACTGTCTCTTTTATGGCTGAATAATATTCCATTAGATCGTGCCTCTTAAAAGCGAAGTAAGAGGTAATGAGGTCTCAAAGAAAGAGCATTGACTCAAGAATCTGTGAAACTCTCATTCTTCTCACGGGATTATGGTTATCCTTCTGCATCAGACAGACTGACCTGGGTGCACACGTCACCTCCGCCACCATGTGGCCTTACTTGAGACACCTAATTACTCTGAGCACCAGCATCCCTGCCCATTGGATAAGCGTAAGTGACCGTCCCTAACTCACAGAGCTACAGTAGTAGCAAAAGAGGAAAACACATATCCAAAGATTGTCAAATTGCCTAATGTGCCATCACGGTACCTAAGATGATACCTAGTTTCTCCTCTTATTGGTGGGAAAACTGCCCCACTTACATATATAAGTTGGGAACTCACCTGTACACGGCAGATGTGTACCTGAGTTGCCCATGTAAATTAAAACATTCAAATCCCCTATTCACTAAGCAAAGGAATTCTTTTTTTTTAATGTGTATTTATTTTTGAGAGAGAGAGAGAGAGAGAGAGCATGAGCATGGTAGGGGCAGAGAGAGGGGGAGACACAGAATCTGAAGCAGGCTCCAGGCTCCGAGCTGTCAGCACAGAGCCCGCCGCGGGGCTCGAACTCACAAAACGCAAGATCGTGACCTGAGCCGAAGTTGGTGTTTAACCGACGGAGCCACCCACGTGCCCCAAAGCCAAGAAATTCTTAGGTGGACAAAAACTATTACTGAAGAAAATCTGCTCTAAGTTCCGTGGGTGGGTTAGCCACCTTTTAAATGAACGTTTTCATCCCACAGTCCAGCACAGATCTTGGCTCAGAATAGGCACCCGGCATAAGTGTTTGTGTAGACATCGGCAAAGAAGGAAGAGGTTTTACACAGGACATATTTTGAGGAACGTTCTCCAAAACCCCTGGTTCTCAGACAAACGGTAACTGGTAGCCAAGTTACAGGCATAAGTATCCTTGTAGTCAATCCAACAACAACCCCTCTGGGGGTGGGCAGTACTGTGGCTTCTGGCTGCAAATCATCATCTCTGAGGAGCAGTGCTGATAATGGGTAGGCAATGGATGGCACAAATCACAAACTCAGACATGGTGAATGAGGGCTGAGCAGCGTTTACAACGAGGTGAGCCCAGCCATGGGGCTCACTTGGGCACAGTCCATCCATGTTCTCTCTTCTGTCACTGGAATACTTAAAAAAAAAAAAAGAAAACAAAAAACAAAAAACAAAAACAAAACAAAAACAAAAACAGAAAACAAAACCAAAACCCTTCCAAACTTAGTTATTTCTCACGCATGAAGGATCCAGAGCAGAGACAGTCTCAATTAGAGGTGACTTTCAAAGAGCTCTTGGGTTCAAAACCATGGATCTACTGGGACACCTTCTGCCACCACCCAAGGCTGCAAAACACATTAAAGAATGCTTGAGGCCTTTCTGGAAGATAAGTGGCCTGTATTTCATTCACTCACAGAGCAATGTGATCTGCGGAATTTACACCAGTGATACTCCATGCACAGCGTCACCTTCCCTGCAATCCCAGCACCGTAATCCCAGCAAGCAGCGACCGGGTCCCCTTATGGCAGAGCTCAGGTACATAATAAAGGGAAACAGGAATAAGGGAAAGTATCGGTAACTGAAAAGTAAGGAACAGTGTACCTGCAGGTGCAAAACACACAAAGTACAACAGGAAGAAAGACTTTCTGCAAGCCTACTGCAACAGGAGACGGGTCAGAACTCATCGGAGTGCTGAGGGCAAGAAGTGGAGGGGCTGTTAGCACTAGGGGCTGATGGGAAGTCCTGGGGGATCGGTGAGGGCTTGTTGATGGACGGGAGGTGTCCGGCACGCTGAGTCCTTCCTGAGTTCACGCATGTCTTCTTGTGTGACTGGGCATCTGTGTTTGCCACCTGGAGCCCATCAGCGTTAGGTCCCCACTCTCTCCAGAAGATGCCATCGCAAAGGTCCTCCAGCAATTATTTTCCTGGGTTGGAAGGACATCCTTCTCCGTGGGGTAGGGAAAGCATTTACAGTGATGACCTGTCTGAAGTAAACTCTCTAAGAGAGGTCCAATGGCTAGCGCCATGAAGAAGCCTGTCCACGGTTCGGTTGAGGTGAACATTACGGCCACGTTGGTCAAGGGCTTCTGAAACCCTGCTCCCGATGCCAGGGCCCTCTCAGAAAAGGGTCTTCTGAGACTTTTGGGCATGGGCAAAAGTGCTGTGGTCTGGAAAGACCCAACAAAATTTCTGAACTTTGAATTAAATTTTTGAAAGCAAAACATCACTTTACCAAACTGTTTACCTCTCTGACGCCCCCCTGAAAGACTGAGTGGAGACACAGTTTCTTCATGTCCTGAGATTTAATTAATGCTACAAGCCCGGGCTAAAGAAAGATGTCCAGATACTGACACCAGTGGACACACGGCATCTCTCAGATATTTCAAAATATTTCTAAAGGCTAGTGAACTATATTAGGCAGAATGAATAAATAAGCATCGCCTTTGCGGCTGAGAGCCAGCTCCTGAAAGCCTTCTAGCATCATCAGAATTTAGCATTGATGGTCTTTGGTGGGGCTTTCCGGACAGCAATTAGCAATTCTGGAAAGTGAGACACACTGCCCCCTAGCCACACTGCGGACACCACAGCTCTGCGAACAGCCACGCGACGGAAATCCTCCGAAGTCACCAGATGGCAGGAGAAGCAGCGAGTGCTGAGGAAAAAAGGCAGGTTTGGGTCAGGCCGCGTGTCTTCTGCTGTTTGGACTTCATGCTGAAGGAGCACCAATGGGGCTAATTCCCCGAGGAGCTGCACGTACCCATTGCCATTTGGCGTGGCCACCTCCGTGTTCTCAAAATCAGGAGACTTTGCGTAGAAATCTGGGTTTCCAGGTTCTCGTGGAACAGCACAGGGATCAGAGGGGGTGCACGCCTCGTGGACTCACAGTCTCTGCACACCTCTGTTTCCCTCCCTGGTCTCCTGTATGCGCAGGCTGGATGTTTGCACAATAATCCAGCCCTAACTTGGTGGCATTAAATGACACCAAGGATTTATTGCTGTTATTAATTCTCACAGTTCTGGGGATCAGCTGGAACGAGCTGGGTGGTTTTCACTTGGGGTTCCTTAGGCGGCGACGGTCCCACAGTGGCGGGCAGTAGAGAGAAGCTTCCTCACTTACGCGTCATAATGGGCAGCCATCCTCCGCTGGAATCTCAGCAAGGGCTCTTTGTGGGAAGGTCCGTACTTGGGTTCTGCAAAACCAGGCTTGCAGGAAAGCAACTTGGTTCTAAGAGTGAGTAACCCGATAGACGGCAGGGATGCTCTATTCACTTTCCTAAACGGGCCTCAGTGTCAACCTTGGCTGTATTCCATTAACGACCAGCAAGGTCCTCGACCACCCACGTGAAAAGTAAAGGGGTGTCAGACCCCTCCACTGACTAATGAGAGAAATGAAGAATTTGGGGTCTTGTCTCAAAACCCCTGTGGTCGTTCCTCAGGTCACAAATTACGTATATTCCTCCCACACGCCAAATCCACGCACTGTCACCCATACCTGTCGAAAGCTGTTATCATGCATTAGGCTCAAGCCTGAGGTCAGGATCCTGACCTCAAATCAGGTCCAGCTTTGGATGAGGCTGCTCTCGGATCACTCCTCTGGTCCAGCTCTCTTCTCAAAGACCCCTGATCTGCAGCAAGTCACCTGCCCCCACAGGAGGCACGGGGCCACCACCCCCTCTGCGACGTTCCTGTTAATAGGGTGATGTGGCGGGCCATGGAGGCAGGCCCCCCGGTCCTGCTGCCTTCAGTGGCTGTCCCCAGTCCCTGGCTCTGCCCGCGGGCTCCCATTGCAGGCCTCCCAACTGTCCCTCCCTCTCATGAATATGTAGCTCACATCTAGAGCAGCTGGTTTCTCTGTTTGCTTCCTGAGCCAACATGTTTAGGATTCAAACCCTTCTTTTCTTTTTTTTTTCCACTGTGTCTTTTCCATTTAGTCCTCGTGGGCAGCATTTCTGTGCACAGAATGGTCTTCAACACCCTGCACATCTTTTGTGAAACTTATTGGAGTTCATGCCATTTGACAGAAGCCATGCCTGCAAATCTGAGCTGAGGCAGTCTGGTTATGATGACCTGGGGGTGGCTGGGGACACGACGGTCCAACAGGGAGGGTCTGGGAAGCCATGGTCTGTGCAAAGGGTCTTTATTCTTTCTGGGTCCCCAAGGAAATTTTAAAGTCAGATCCATGGCTGTTTCTTTACACAGTGATTTTGAACAACAGACTCCCGGGTTTGGTTTCCCTGGAAGCTATAGCTTGAGTTGAGGTTTGTGGGCTCTCTGGGAGGGCTGGGATGAGAAAGTACTGAATCTGGGACCCACCGTGTCCCGATTCCTCTCCATCTGATAAATTATTTTAAAAGCTCATCTCTTCCTTTGCTCCTCTGACTACAGTCAGCTGGAAAAAAAACATGAGGGTTCCTGTGAACACACGGCCTGAAAACTCACTTGGTAAAGAACTGCACTAACCATTTTCTGTTGTCTATGAGCAACGATGCTGGCCATGTTTTCTGGGACAACATAGTAAGGGCCTTCTGCCTGCTTCCAATCTCCCTTTACACCCCCCTGACAGTCTCCTCTAGGTTCTCTGCCTCCCTCGTGCCACACCAGGCTGTTTTATTGAAATACATACTGTACCTTATTTTTAAGGGGTGCACTCTGTTGGTTTAATGCAGGATATATTGTGAAATGATCACCACAGTCAAGGTGGTTAAAAACCCCAACATCTCACAGTTAGGATCACGTGTGTGAGGCGAGGACACTTAAGACCTAGTCTCTTAGCAAATTTCAAGTGTACAGTATAGTACCATTAACTGTCATCACTACGTTGTTCATTAGATTCCTAGAATTTATGCATCTTTCTCTTTAATTTTTTTAATTTATTTTTGAGAGAGAGTGAGAGATACAGAGTGCAAGTGGGAGGAGGGGCAGAGAGAGAGAGAGGCACAGAATTTGAAGCAGGTTCATACAAGGAAGGTAACTGTGGTGAAGAGGAAGGTACTTCAGTGTAGAAACAATGACACGGTCCCTGGGTGGCTCACTTGGTTAAGCGTCAGACTTCAGCTCAAGTCATGATCTCAAAGTTTTGAGTTTGACAGGCTTTGTGCTGACAGCTCAGAGCCTGGAGCCTGCTTTGGTTTCTCTCTCTCTCTCTCTCTCTCTCTCTCTCTCTCTCTCTCTCTCTGTAAATACTAAATAAACATTAAAAATCAAGCAATGATACTTTTTGCCACATTCATTATTACGGTATTACAAAGAAACCTCTCTGTCTTAGAGGAACCAGTTGGCTGATTTATTAAGGGGGAACACATGCTTTCAAAGTTAAAGGTTCTGTATTCAGAAGATTACAGGGGAAGGAAGAAAGGAAACTCACATCAAAAATGGGCAAGGGAATTGGGTCTCCTTGACCAGACTATGGATTTCATGAAAACAGGGTCAACATGTGACACGTGTGGGTGGCAGAGTAGATGTCACAGAAGAAAAAATCAGCGACCCAGAAGACACAGTGATACCAGCTCTGAAGAATGAAACACAGGGACTAAAAAGATTCAAAACATAAAATGGAGTATTTAGCTACCTCATAATTTTAAGAGCCCTAGAATAAGAAGCAGTTCAAAGAGAAAAATATTTGAAGAAATGATGGTGAAAAATTTCTAAATTGGATGAAAACTATAAACTCCCAGATGGAAGAATCTCAATGGCCCTGAAGCACAAGAAACATGAAAACCACACAAAGGTACAGCATAACTAATTTCTTCAAAACCAGTGATGGAGAGAAAAATCTTAAAAGCAATCAGAGATTCTAGACTAAAAATAGCTCACAGGTTCATCGTCTAAGTTGTAGTTAACAAAGAGCACAGGTTCAGAGATGGGGATGTTATCTAGGAATGAAAAAGAGAAAACTTCAGATAAATGTACAGATTGTGGTAGAATCTTTAAAAACGCACCCAGTTGATGGGACACCTGGGTGGCTCAGTTGGTTGAGCATCCGACTTCAGCTCAGGTCATGATCTCACCATTTGGGAATTCAAGCCCCATGTCAGGCTCTGTGCCGACAGCTCAGATCCTGGAGCCTGCTTCCAATTCTGTGTCTCCCTCTCTGTCTTCCCCTCCCCTGCTCACGCTCTGTCTCTGTCCCTCTCATAAAGAAATAAACATTTAAAAACTTAAAAATAAATAAATGAAAACATACTAAGTTGAGAAAAAGATACAAGATATTTTAAAAAGCAAAAAAAAAAAAAAAAAGCATTCAGGGAACAAAGAAACATTCCATTAACAGGAACAAAGGTAAGTCTAAAGACCCCAGGGAAGAAGACAGCAGAGAGCATCTCCACTGAGGGAAAACAACCACAAGCCTGTCCACTTAGGATACTAATCAGAACAAAAGTATATTTCAAAAGTGACGCTGGAATAAAGACACTTTATGTGTAAAAGGAAGGCTGAAAGGATTCGTGATGAGCAGACCTGGTACACGAAATAGTAAAAGAAGTTCTTCGGGAACGAGGGAAATGATAATAGATGGAAACAGGGATTTACGTGAAAACCAATGAAGACCACAAGTGGGGAATAAGTGAGAAAACATATATTTACTCATTATTCAAGTCTCTTTAAGAGACTTTTAGCTCCGTAGAGAAGAATAACAACACTGAGGCGTGGTGTTTGTAACACACGCGGAGGAAAATACACAACAACAATAGCACAGAATCTGAAACTCGACCTGAGTCACATCACTTACACAGAAATGAATAGAAATGAATCGTGGGTAGAAAATATAAAGCACAAAACTAAAACTTGAAGAACTTAGTAGGGGAGAAACACTTGGGGATTTAGGGTTAAGCAAAGGTCTTGACACCAGCATAATTTGGTGGACTTCCTCCAAATTAACCACTTTGCTCTTCAAAAGGCCCTGTCAAGATAACAAAATGACAAATTAGAGACTGGGACACATATGTTCAAATTATATTTCCAACAAAAGCCTTATTTTAAACCATATACAGAATCTGTGAAAGTCAACATTTAAAAAATCCAATTAAAAACTGAGCAAAAGATAGGAACAGATATCTCACTAAATAGGATACAAAGATGTCATATCAGCCCATGAAACAATGTTCAACCTCTTTTCCCCTAGGGAAATGGAAATTAAAAGCATACTGAAATCCACACCATCAACACAACAGAAATTTTAAAAATAGTGAGTACACCAAAAGCTAGTAAAGATTTGGAGAAACTGAATTGTTCCTACATTGCTGGTGGGAATTTAAAATGGTGGAGTTACTCTGGAAAATAATTAGAAAGTTTCTTTTAAAATTAGTGATGGAATTATCAAAGATCGAGCAACAATACTCCCGGGAAAAAATTCTAAACTTATGTTCATGTAGATACTTATAGACACAATTCATAGCTTTATTAGCAACAGTCAAAAATGGGAAGTTACCTAAATATCCTTCAGTGGGTTTATTGTTAAACTAACTGTGGTATATCCATACCATGGAATATTACTGGGAAATATAAAAAGGAATACTAGCAACTACTTGGGATTAATCTCAAGGGATTTACTCTGAGTGAAATAAAGCTCATCTCAAAATAGTTACATCCTGTATGATTCCATTTATATAACAGTCTCAAAATAACAAAATTGTAGAAATAGAGAACAAATTGATGGTTTCCAGGGTTAAGTTAAGCAGGTGGAGGTAGAAAAAGACAAGTGCCTGTAGCTACATGAGGGCAACATGAGGGATCCCTGTGGATGTAAATGTTCTGTACCTTGGTTATAGCAATGTCAATATCTTGGTGGTTATATTGGAGTATATTTTTGCAAAGTGTTGCCTTTGGTGGAAACTCAGTAAAGGGTACACGGGACTTCTCTGTATTATTTCTGACAACTGTGTTATTTCTTACAATCTCAAATGTACATGTATCTCAAATACAATTTTTAATTTAAAAAGATATATTGGGCTTTATCAGAATTAAGAACATTGCTTTCATAAGACACTATTAGGAAAATAAAATGTAAGCCAAGCCACAGAGTAGGAGGAGGGATTTTCAAAACATTTACCTGACAAATTATTTGTTTCCAGAATACGTAAAGAATACTTACAATTCAATAATAACAAGATTAAGCAAGCAATAAAGGACCCAAACAGGTAATTCACCAAAGAACATGTATATTGTTAAAGACACAGCTAAAAGAACATTCAACAGAATTGATCACTAGAGATAGGGAAAATGAAAACCACAATGAGATACCAGTGCACAACTAACATAAGAGCACCAAACAAAAAGACTGAGAATTCCGGATTTTGTAGAGTGTTGGAATACATGAAATTCTTAAATGTTGCCAGTGGAATGGAAAGCATGTCAGCTATGTTAGAAAATTCCTTGTCAATTTAGTATAAACATGCATTCACCCAATGACCCAACAATTCCATTTCTAGGTTTTTAAGAAAAATGAAACTGTGTGTCCACATAAAGACTTCTACGTAAATGCTTTATTCCTTAGAGTCAAAACTGTTCAGCAACCCAAATAGATGAATAAATTGTGGTTTATGTACACAATGAAAAACTACTCAGCAATAGGAAACTATTGACATGTGCAACACAGGAAGAATTTCAAATGCATATCATTAAGTAAAAGAATCTAATTTCGAAATACTATATAGTGAATTATTCCATTTATATAATTTTTAAATGTATACATTTCAAAAGAATTAAATCATATAGTGTAGGTTCTCTAACCACACTGGAATTAGGTTAGAAATTAATGTCAATCATGGATAAAGATGTGGTTTATATACACAAAGGAATACGACTTGGCAATGAGAAAGAATGAAATTCTGCCATTTGCAGCCACGTGGATAGAAGTGGAGGGTATGATGCTGAGTGAAATAAGTCAGTCACAGAAAGCAGCATATGTTTTCACTCATGTGTGGAACTTGAGAAACTTAACAGAAAACCATGGGGGAGGGAAGGGGAAAGATAATTTCAAACGGAGGGAGGAAAACCATAAGAGACTCTTAAATACAGAGAACAAACTGAGGGTTGCTGGGGAGTGGGGGAGAAAGGGAGAAATGGGTGAGGGGCATTGAGGAGGGCACTTGTTGGGATGAGCACTGGGTGTTGTACGTAAGCAACGAATCATGGGAATCTACTCCCGAAGCCAAGAGCACACTGTATATACACTGTATGCTAGCCTAATTGACAATAAATTATATTTAAAACAGAAATTAATGTCAATCAATAACCTGATAAAAACTCTAAAATCTTATAAATTGGAGAACACACTTTGAAGCAAGCCAGAGATCAAGGAATAAATCACAAGTGAAACAGAGTATTTTGAATGATATAACACTCTACACCCACTAGGATGGCTAAAATGAAGAAGACAACATCACAAGCTTGGCCAAGGGTATAGCAAAATTGGAACGATCAGACTTTGCTAAGTGATTGTAAAATGGAACCGCTGCCATCTTGGAAAACATTTTGACATTTTTCTCAAAATGTTAAACATAGAGTTCCTAATGACACAAGCAATTAATTGCACTCCCAAGTATGTCTGAGAAAACTGAAAACGTATTTCCACACAAAAACTTGTACACAAATTTTCCTAGATGCATTACTCATGATCGCCAAAAAGTGGAAACAATCTGAGATGTCCATCAACATATCAGAAGATAGAGTGTGATTTCCATACAGTGGAACATAAAAAGAAATGAAGGGCTAATGAAGGAATGCAGGGCTACAACAACATGGATGGACCCTGAAAAAATTATGTAAAAGAAAAGGCCACAGTTTGTATGACTATCATATGAAATGTCCAGAATAAGAAAATCCACAGAAGCAGAAAGTAGATTGATTAGTGGCTGCCAAGGGCTGGTGGGAGGGGACCCATGGGGAGTAATTAAGGAAATCAATTGACTTACCTGAGGAAATTATAAGTAGGACAGCAATAATTAGTATAATAGGAAATAGACAAAAGCAGAAAGAATTTTAACAAATTCAAAAGTTTTTCTTTGGAAAGAGTAATAAAATTGCTAGACCCCCCTATTAATACTGTATTAATTTATTTTAATTTAACTTTTATTTATTTAGTTTTTAATTTTAGAGAGAGAAACAAAGTATGAGTGCAGGACGGGGGAGACGAGAGAGGAGAGAGAAAGAAAACCTTAAGCAGGCTCCAGGCTCAGTGTGGAGCTCACTACAGGTCTTGATCCCACGACCCTGGGATCATGACCCAAGCCAAAATCAAGACTCGGATGCTCACCGACTTACCCACCCAAGTGCCCAATACTGTGTTAATTTTAAAAAGAGAGAGAGAAAGAGGGGCGCCTGGGTGGCGCAGTCGGTTAAGCGTCCGACTTCAGCCAGGTCACGATCTTGCGGTCCGTGAGTTCGAGCCCCGCGTCAGTCTCTGGGCTGATGGCTCGGAGCCTGGAGCCTGTTTCCGATTCTGTGTCTCCCTCTCTCTCTGCCCCTCCCCCGTTCATGCTCTGTCTCTCTCTGTCCCAAAAATAAATAAAAAAAAAAAAGAGAGAGAGAAAGAGAACATAAGTTATTGACATAAGGAATAAAAATATGTACATCCTTACAGACCCTACAGACATTGAAAGGACAAGGAAAGAGTCCAAATATCCATCGATGGATGAATGGATAAAGAAGAAGTTGTGTATATACACAATGGAGCATTACTTGACAGTCAAAAAGAGTGACATCTTGCCATCTGCAACTACGTGGATGGAACTGGAGGATATTATGCTAAGTGAAATTAGTCAGAGAAAGACAAAAATCACATGACTTCAATCATATGAGGACTTTAAGAGACAAAAGAGATGAACATAAGGGAAGGGAAACAAAAATAATATAAAAACAGGGAGGGGGACAAAACCGAAGTGATTCATAAATATGGAGAACAAACAGGGGTACTGGAGGGGCAGTGGGAGGGGGGATGGGCTAAGTAGGTAAGGGGTGCTAAGGAATCTACTCCTGAAATCATTGTTGCACTATATGCTAACTAATTTGGATGTAAATTTAAAAAAATAACAATAAAAAATAAAACACGTCAATAAAATGAATGAAGGAAGGAAGGAAGGAAGGAAGGAAGGAAGGAAGGAAGGAAGGAAGGAAGGAAGGAAGGAAGGAAGGAAGGAAGGAAGGAAGGAACAAATAAATAAATAAATAAATGGGCAAGGAAATGTTTAAGTGGTTTTATACCAATAAATTTGACAACTTAGATGAAAAAGAAAACACAACCTACCAAATCTGTCACAAGTAGAAACAGAACGTCTGAATAGTCCAGCAGGACAGCAGTGCTACTTTTCCATCCAGAGGACCTGTGATTCCTCCCATTGAAGGTTTCTACCCAGCAGTGTTGTCAGAGCTGTGCGTTTGAATATCCTGGGAAGCTTTCGAAGATACCGAATGTGTGTGTCACCCTTAAAAATTCTGATGCAATTGAGAAGACTGGGCCCAGACATGGGAATTTTTAAAACATTCCAAGGTAATTCTCATGTGCAGCCAGGGTTCAGAACTCAAGTGTACAAAAACTTCCATCTCCTAAACAGTTCTGGGTCCCGGCCCAGCTCTGCCACTAATCACCTGTGATACTGACAACCTCCGTTTCCCTGTTCCCTCGGTTACTCTTCTGTATAAAACAAGGGAGGTGGATTCCATCAGTTTACAAAGTTGTTTGTGCAGTGAGACTTGAAAACATCATGCCCAGGGGACCCCATCGTGGAGGGAGCTAAATTAAGAGTGTCTGTGATTGAGCAGAAACAGCCAGGAACACCCGTCCTCCCCCAATGCTCCCTGGAGGCACTTGTGCAGAGTTCTGGGTCCTTGGGCAAGTCATGGGCTTCGTGCCTCTGATGTGCCCTGTAGCCCCACTGTAAGTCTCCGCCCACCGATGGGGTTGACATTGTGGAATGCGTAGGCGCCTCCAGCGCTCTCCACACTGCCATCTGCACCTGTCCATAGTGAGACCTTCTGACGCTTCCTTGTAGCTACTTAACTGACGGTCAAAGGGGGTTCCTCTCTTTTTCTTCCAGCGGCGCCCACAAGCCATGCTCAGAGGGTGCTTTTATTTATTTACTTACTTATTTGTTTGTTTGTTTATTTGTTTGTTTATTTTTAACGTTTTGTTTACTTTTGACACAGGGAGAGACAGAGCCTGAACGGGACGGTCAGAGAGAGGGAGACACAGAATCCGAAACAGGCTCCAGGCTCTGAGCTGTCATCACAGAGCCCGACGCGGGGCTGGAACTCACCGACAGCAAGATCATGACCTGAGCTGAAACCAGACGCTCAACCCACGGAGCCACCCAGGCGCCCCTCAGAGGGTGCATTAAAAAAAAAAAAGTTTTTGAGGGGCACCCGGATGTCACAGTCCGTCAGGCATCCGACTTTGCCTCAGGTCATGATCTCCAGGTTCCTGGGTTCGAGCCTTGCGTCCAGCTCTGTGCCAACAGCTCGGAGCCTGGAGCCTGTTTCGGATTCTGTGTCTCCTTGTCTCTCTGCCCCTCCCCCACTTTCTCTCTCTCTCTCTCTCTCTCTCTCTCTCTCTCTCTCTCTCTCTCTCTCTCTCTCTCTCTCTCTCTCTCTTGCTCTCTCTCTCTCTCTCTCACTGTCTTTCTCTTTCTCTCTCTCAAAAATACATAAACATTAAAAAAAATTAAAAATTGATAAAACAAATTGTTCACTAGAATGTCCTGGAAGAACAAGACGATGAGGTTTCAGGCCAGTGGGGAAATTTGGTTTGGCTCTGGCCAGCAAGGGTCAGGATGAGCTGTTCCACAGGGGCCCAGTGAGGCTCCTGGTAAGTCCTGTGTGCTTCTGCTGCGTTCGGAGAAAGTGCGGGCTCTTAGTCAGCAGCTCGGGGTCCAGTCATCTGTCATGCGGAACGCTCACACAAGTGTGCGAAAGACAGAGAGGCAGGGATGCTCAGGCAGCGTCTGCCGCTATGCCCCTCCCATCACCATCACCCACACGACCATGACCTTTCCCACCCTCAGCCTCCACTGGTTCTTGGCTGGAGAGCTCTTCTCATTCCTCATCCAGAGAGCATGTGTCACTTCCTCCAGGAAGCCCTCCCTGATATCCCTGACGAGGCCGTATCCACAGACACATCTAGCCTACAGACAATAGTGAAGCATTAATATGCGACTCCCCTTCTGGGTAGAGGATTAGGAAGGATGCTGCCTCTGGCCAAACATAGCCCTGGGGACTTATGGCTTGGGGAGGGATGGTGGTGCCCCCAGCGGGTGGATACAGCCCTACATTAGGGCGCAGGGTTTGGTCAGCAAAGTGTGGGCTAGATTTCAGTCCCCTCTCATTATACCCTCTTGAGAAAGCCCTTGGTCAGTACACAGACCACACAACGGTGCAGGTGGCCCCCTTCAGAGCTTCCGTGACTCATTCCCATAGCACGCTTTTTGCGTGTGCTATGAACACCTAATTGCAGCGTCTTTGCAGGCAGAGACGTGTTTAATTTTGCTCATATTCTATTCCTAGCCTAGTTCTCGATTCTTAGTAAGTGCTCAAAGATGTACACTGGACAATCAGCAGACAGAAGGAGATTTGGAACACGAGGCATGTGGCAGTCTTGTCTGAACGAGCCTCTAACTTGTGGAGGCTGAATGATTTTCAAACCCAAACGACAGGCTGTGTCCCAGAGGGAAGCCTCCTAAAGGAGAGCCTTTTCCTTCAAATATGGAGACAGGCAACAATCTACTCCATTTTGCTTCCAAAGCCTGCATAGCTCCTCCTTGTAAAAAATACCGACAGAAAGAGCTTCAGGGGAATCTCCTCACTGAGCGTGCACATGGCTTCACATCAGCCCCAACCATCCCCACGATCTCTGCCATCGGAGAGGTGACTTTAAATTACCTAAGAAAACTGGACATTCTTACGTTATTACAAGAAAGTAGTGAAAATTTGGAGGGGCTGGCTGGCTGGCTTAGTCGGCTAAGCATCTGACTTTGGCTCAGGCCACTATGTCACGGTTCGTGGGTTTGAGCCCCGCTTCAGGCTGTGTGCTGACAGCTCAGAGCCTGGAACCTGCCTCGGATTCCGTGTCTCCCTCCCTCTCTGCCCCTCTCCCACTCGCACTCTGTCTCTGTCTCGCTCACAGAAATAAGTAAATAATAACAATTTTTTTAAAGTAGTGGAAATTTAAACAAAAGGATGCGTACCCCCAGCAGCTTTTCAAACATGCAAACGTCCCTTGTTTTCTTTCACAAAGTGATGGGGCTTGGTGATATTCCTGCATTGGCATAAATGCTTTTGCCTCATCACGGAGAGCTTACTTATTTGTACTTATTCATCTCATTTGACCTGGACTTGCCCAGTCTCCTGTGCATGGGGGGGGGGGCATGGTGGTGGCTATTACAACCGTGCTACGATAAACATCGTTGGCTACCCATCTTTGCATACATACGTAAGTATCCCTTTAGGACACATAACTAGAAGTAGAATTTCTGCATCTAACTGTGCAGATACCTTTACATTTGAAGCAATAGTAGGCAAGATCTACGGCTAAAGCACTAGCTTGACGCATACAATTATGCCGTGTGTGTCTGTGGGTGTCTGTGCATACGTGCTCACGCACCTACCTATTTACACACACAGTCTCCTTCCTCCTCCCCATCACAGGGCCTGATGCAGGCACCTGACCCCAGCACACTAACAATAGACACTGCCTCTCAGAAATGGGGATGGTGGCCTCTTTCCCTGGGCTCAGGGGACCCGTTTCCGCCTTCCTAAATGGTCGTAGGCAGCATCCTTCTGCCGTCTCAATCTCCATGGCCTCCATGTCTTCAAAAGTCACCCTCATTCTTCACAGACATTCTTGATCTTCAGCACTCCTGCCCACCTTTACTCCACAGGGTTCACGCTCCAAAGGAGAACAATGTCTCTGCGGGAGAAATGCTATAAGCAGTTCAAAAAGGAGCAGGTGGAGAGGAGAGGGAAGCCCCAGGGGGCGTCCACTTCAGAGAGCAGGAAAGGAGGGACAGGGGGCGGGCCTAGAGGCACAGCCAGGGCAGGGCTGGGCTTCCAGCACAGGGGAAGGCTGAGCTATTCAAGGCAGAGGGAGGACACAGGAAGAGGGTCTCCGACCCACCAGTGCAGGGGACACGCAGGCACACCTGGGCACAGCTCCCAAGCCGATTTCAGTCTTCCCTCAGGAAAGAGCTCAACTCCGCTCTCCTAGGAAGGCCCCTTGACTCCCTTGGCTGGAACCTGCAAGCTCTGATTAAACTTTGTGCATTCGTTCACTCATTCACTCATTCAGTCCTTCACTCATCCTACCAATGCCCACTGAGCACCTCCTGTTTTCTGGGTGTCGACATCATAGATTGAAAACACAAGTGTATAAATGTGAGGGATTCTTACTCCAGGTGCAGCTGCACTCCAGCTGCACCTTCTAGAAGGGCAGAAGGGCAGGGGTGGAGCGGGCAGTGGGAGGAGCCAGGGATTGGGAATCACAAATAACGGTGTCCCCCTTTCTCCTTCCTCAGGCACTAAGCAGCACCCACTCACTGCCAGGCACAGTCTGGACACTGAGGACCCGGACGTGAACAAGCAATTTGCCCTTCCCCACCCTGCATGGTGTTCCAGTAGCTGACATGTGCAAAACCAAGAAAGCCTGTGTACCTGCAAGGACAGATACAGTCAAAGATTAACAGAGCCGGAGAGTGATGGAGTGAGAGGGTCCCACGGAAAATAATAAGTAGGGAGGGCTTCCATGAGGGGTGCCTTTTGAGGTGAGAACAGAATAACTAGAGAGAAAATAACATCTGGGAAAAACATGCTAGTTAGAGAGAAGAGCCAACGCAAAGGTCCTGGGGCAGGAGGAAGCCCCAGGACAAAGTGCTCAAGGATCTGAGTGGAGAGGAGGAGAGGGCTGGGCAGCAGTGAGACAGGGGAGAGAGCAGAGAGGTAGAGGATGGGGGGGGGAAGGAGGAGGAGCTGGTAGGGAAGGGGACAATGTGGGCCCTGCAGGCTGGCATAAGAATGTGGTTTTTGCTCTGAGTGATATCCAGCAGCCGGTGGTTTTAAGCACACAAGTGACATGGTCCAACCCATTCTGAAGGACACTCAGGCTGCTATGTTGAAATCAGATCACAGGGCAGGTCAAGGATGTACCAAGTTCCTGCCTCCAGGGTGTTCTCAGGCTATGAATGGTGTTGGGTGGTTCCTTACGTCCCCCCTTCCAGACAGAGACATCCAAGACAGCCCCGTTTGTCCCAGGCTCCTGGCCCTCTGCACAGTGTTGGGTGAATCCGGGGTAAGTTTTGCTGAGGGAGCCGGGGAGGAGGGAAGGAAGGAGGTGACAGTTCCACAGTCAGAAGGAGGCCGAGTCCGTAACATCACATTTATTTCCTAGATTCTGTTCGGATCTGCCTCCTGGTTTATCTTGCTTATTTTGCACATGACAAGCTGATAGCCATTTAGCAAACACTCTGCTCTATTTTGGGTGAGACCAGCATATGGCAGCAGGAACAACTGTGCCCAGAACCAGCTCCTGGAAGCCAAGCTCTGGCAAGGTCGTGGAGACTCTGTTCCACAAAGAGCCAGGTGCTGAGAAACCACAGCTAAGAGCAGACGCAGTCATGGCCCTTTCCGTCAAAGCTCATGACTCCATGGCGGGGGATCGGGGAAATGCAGCTGCTACAACTCTCTCAGAGCATCGACCCATGTCCACTGGCCAGACACACCAGTGGTGCAAACTTCAGGACAGAGAGCATGTCTTCTGTTAGAGAGTCACGGTTGTGGGGGGTCACTTACTTACCTACTGTTTTTGATGTGAGTGTGTTTGGATGGGGGACAGAGGGAATGTCAGTGGGAATTCATCAGGGATTCTAAAGGATCTGAAAAAGTTTTTGACTCTCCATTAATATCTCTCTCTCTCTCTCTCTCTCTCTCTCTCTTTCTATCTCTATCGCTATCTCTATCTCTATCATCATCTATCTCCATCATCTCCATCTATATCTATCTATATCTATATCTATATCTATATCTATCTATATCTATATCTATATCTATATCTATATCTATATCTACATCTACATCTACATCTACATCTACATCTACATCTACATCTACATCTACATCTACATCTACATCTATATCTATATCTATATCTACATCTACATCTATATCATCTATATCTACATCTACATCTATATCATCTATATCTATATCTATATCTATATCTATATCTATATCTATATCTATATCTATATCTATATCTATATCTATATCTATATCTATATCTATATCTATATCTATATCTATATCTATATCTATATCTAATCTATATCTATCTATCTATCTATATCTATTTATCTATATCTATATCTATTTATCTATATCTATATCTATATCTATATCTATATCTATATCTATATCTATATCTATATCTATATCTATATCTATATCTATATCTATATCTATATCTATATCTATATCTATATCTATATCTATATCTATATCTATCTATCTATCTATCTATCTATCTATATCTATTTATCTATATCTATATCTATTTATCTATATCTATATCTATATCTATATCTATATCTATATCTATATCTATATCTATATCTATATCTATATCTATATCTATATCTATATCTATCTATCTATCTATCTATCTATCTATCTATCTATCTATCTATCTATCTATCTATCTATCTATATAACGAACACAGAGCTTGCATAAAAATTCAGAAAGTTCCTGAAGCCCTTGCATGATTCTCTGGAGAAGAACTCAGGCCTTCAGGACACCATCCAAGGCAGAAACCCACAACTGTCAACAAAATCCATGGTGCGAGATGTGGGAACGCGGTGTTTTCCAGCGGGACCTGGGAGAACTTATATGCCTTTGCTAAACCGATCAGCAAATATCAAGTGTGGCTTTGGCTTTATCGTTGCTTTGGAGGGCTGGCCTCTTTGTTTAATGGAGAAATCCTCCCACTCCCCACTGGACAGGCTAGAGCACACACCTTACCGGCAGGGTGGAGGTCCCTGGGCATGGCTGTCTAAATTTCAGCTGCTAAGCTGCGGGCAGGTGAGTACTGTGTGCACACTCTGATGGGCAGAGTGAATGGTCCACGGTGTAAATGGTCAGCAAAGGGAGAGTTCACAGCTCAGATCTGCTGGGGCCAAATTTAAAGCATGGGGAGGCTCAATTTCCATACTGCACACCTGGAAAGATGAGAAGATTTATTTCTGATTCACATGAGGACGGAGACTGGAGAGCACAGAAGGACCAAGAGACAGATCTCTACAAGGAAGTCCCTCCATGTCTGGACCCTTTGTTCTTGTTAGGACGTCCACAAGAGCCCCTTTGATAACCCTCATGTTAAAAGGTGGGGGTAATTCCTGTCTCCTTAAGCAAGGGGTGTACTTAGTGGCTTACTTGTAATGAACAGAATGTGCTAGAATGTGGATCCTCCTGGAGGTGGCTGTGCGGTGAGGACTGGAGATGTTCAACTATCTGGAATCTCCTCCTTCTTGAGACACAGGCTCAGCAAACATTCACTGTGTACTGACCGTGTTCCAGGGATGTGCTCTAGGGACACAGAATCATGTGAGGCGAGGTCCCCGTGAGATGGGCAGGGAGACATGAGACAGACGCTGTCACTGGGCTAACCCTCTGGGTCTACTGGGGTTGCATTAGTCGGTGAAACTCCCCTGCTTGTCCCCCTTTTTCCAGGAGCAACACACAAGGACAGCCCAGAAGCAAACACTGGGCACAAAGGGGACTTTGCCCTCAGGAGCTGGGGGACAACTCCGCGTTAGGACCACTTACCAAGTAACAAGTCCCCTGGTTCCTGCTTGGGGAAAGGCCGGTCCTGCCACAGAGAAGGCGGCCAACTCCTAAGATCCCAATTGGAAAAGACACTCCACTTGGTGGGAGAAGATCCCCACCTGAGCATTTGGGGCAGAACAGCCCCAAGGGGAACTTTCCAGCATCCACAGACACACAAGAAGAGGCCAGGTGACTGCCTGGCAGAGAAGACTTGATGACATTCTTGCGGGGAAGAGGGAACAACTCTATAGTTGTCCTTTATGGGACACGACGGGATCCATGGCCACTGACCTTGAGGAGTGGAGCACTGGAAAAGGTCATGGCAACTGGTGACCTGGAGTTCTTTTGAGCCCCAACATTCTATTGAGATAACGTGGACCTGTGAGTCCACAAGTGGCTGGAGGTATGCGGGGTGGCTTCGTGTAGAGCGCAGGAAGCAAGAGGAAGGAGGAACACAGGGTCAGTGCATGGGGACGGGGAGGGAAGGGAGGTGTACTTCGAGCAGGGATGGAGGGCCAGCTGGGGAGGCATGGACTATGTCTAGGACATGACGTATAGGGATGAGACTGCGCCGCATGTCCCCAGCACGCCTCTGGAGTGCCCCCACCTCCCCCAACATGGCACTGTTCTAGGGGAATTTCTCATTGAGCCCTCCACACACTAGTCCATGTAGCCACTGTACCCAAAGTGCTGAAACCCAAAACCTGGACGTCACGCTTGCAGGCTCTTCCCACAGCCTCGAAACCCATCAAACGCTGAGTCCAAGAATTCTGACTCCCAGAAGTCTGGGAAATGTGCCTCTTCTCACCCCCCGCCCCCCTCTCTCCCCCCGCCACGGCCACCTTCCAAGCCAGAGGACCATCACGTCCTCCCCAACGGCACCCAACTTGTGCCTAGCTTCAATCCAGCCCTTGTGAAGCACCCAGGAAGTTTTCAGTCATGGGTTTGGTCATGTCCCTCTGCTGCAGAAACTCCACTGTGCCCTTGCTTGTGGGATCTGAAGAGTGCCATCTGTGGGAGGAAGGGATTAGTGGGGTAGGACAACAAGTCTACATGGGGCTCTCCTCTGATGGAGAAAACCCTGGTCCATCATATCCCGGATGGAGATGCTCATCAGTGGCGTTGGCCTGTGGCAGCCCAGTAGGGGATTCTGCTCTCGCCAGCCTCACCTCCCACACAGCGGTCTCCTCCCCTGACTCCTCCAGGTCTCCTGGCCAATCCCCTTCATGGCCACTCACTCAGGCCAGGGCCCAATGAGCTCACTGCCTCAGAGCATAGTCACCTGTAGCTATAGCACCTGCCCTTCTCCATAGCACTTGGTCCAATTATCATTTTTTACATGAATTTGCGTGATTTCCTCAAAATTAATCCTTTCCCTTGCTCTGGACTGTATACATCAGTAAGATGGGAGCTGGATCTAATTTGCAACTGGATCCCTGGGCCCCAAATGGACTGGCCAAGGGTCTGGAACGTCACAGAGGGTCTGGGTTGAGCTTTGGAGCCCTGACGTACCCACACACCTGCAGAAGGCTGTGGGTACATGGACGCTGAAGGAACGACAGTCATGGGAACGGGGCGGGGGTTGGGGGAGCTCAGTCACGAGGTCCCTTCTCTTTCTCTCTCCAGCAGGAGGCCGGCTCAGACCTAGAGGAGAAGGCTTTGTGTCTGGGGGTGGGGGGCAGCCCCCTGAGCTCTGAGGACAAAGTGTGACAGCACAGTCCTTAACCAAATGGTGTGATCTCAGAGGTGTGCACATAAAAGAATCTGAGGGGCAGCCTGCAGCAGTGATCATGACAGGCATCCGGAGGAGGCACCCAGGACCCCAGTGGGGGGAGACATTGATAATCCTTATCTCTAACCTGTGCCTCCTTCAGGCCCAGAGCCTTTCCAAAGGCCAATAAACCTTTTACATTCTCACTTCAACTCCAATGTGGGGGCATGTACTCCTTTTCTTTGGCTTTTCAAAGGGAGAAGGACAAGGCTTAAGATAAGGCTGTGGAAGCTGTGAACTTCCTCCAGGGTTAGCAATGACCAGCAGTATTTACTGAGCACTTACTAGGAGCCCACCCAGGAGTTACTTTCAGCTCCTGTGGCCACACAGGCATTGCTATTTTCCCAAGGAGGAAAGGGAGGGGTGAGAGTTTAAGCTTTCAGGATGCATGCACAGCTGGTAGGCGGCAGGACAGAAGCTGGAGCTGCCCAGCGGCTCCCACAGAACCTGCAGACGTGTGATTGGCCGCTTCCGTGTTACCTGCCATGCTGTCCACGAGGATCTTGCCGTCCAGTGAGGGACACAAAAGAAGAAGGGTCACTGAGATTTCACACCAGATGATTCTCTGTCCTGGGGGTTGGGGGCGGGGCAGGGGGAGACTGTCACCATCCTGGGCACTACAGGGTGGTTATCAGCATCCCTGGTCTTTACCCACTAGATGCCGGGACCACCTCCCTTCCAGTTATGACCACCGGAAAGTGTCTCCAGACACTGTCACACATCCCCTGGGGCAGGGGCAGGGTCAGAGTCACACCCCGCTGACAGCCCCTGACACTGGGGACATGTGAATTTTGTAAAGTAGAGACAAACTTGTAGAATGTTGTGCAAAGGAAGGCCCTGCCTTCTCATAATGGTGTGCAACAGCACACATTTTAAGAACCCTGAAACCTGAGCTCTCCACACCGTCCTGGAAATTGACATGAGGGAACAGGATTTGGGATAAAGAGAGTTGTTCAAAACGCAGATTAGTTTTCTCTCTCTGCAACCACATTCCTAGGGACGACTCCACGCCCTAAATAATTCAAGGTGTGCCCTCCGTCTGTTCCTTGGGGTGTCTTCCCATAATATGACTCCCATATTTAGGTGCCCACGTGTATTTCTTATCAATCCTGGGATTATGTATGCACGCAGGTACCTGTGGGCTTAATGTCTGTCTCTTCTCTCAAATGGAAAATCCATTGGGAAGAGCCCTGTGTCAAATCCTTTGTGGCCCACGGTCAAGCCTTGCACTGATCAGCTCCTCAGTAATATTGTTGGGTAGATCTCTGGGCATTGATTCTTTCAAATTCTTCCCCAAATCATCAGCATAAGTTAGAAATATCCAAGTGTACACACTCACAAGTCACAATGTGGTGAGTATTTGCAGAGAAGGGGGTAAGAACCTCACACATGTAAAACCTGGGTAAATTTAGCTCCAACCTAATGGCGGTGTCATTGATTTTTGTCACACTTCATATCTTCTATTTTAGAAATAATAGTCATCAGCTCCTGTAATCAAAAGTCTCCCTGTAAACTTAGTGATTTGGGGGGTACTTTTTGTTTTTGAAATAACACCTGCAGAGCAATCATTAGAACTTTGATTAATTCTGTGCGACACAAGGGAAAAAATGAAATACATCTTTTAAAAAGCTGCAGGGTTTTTGGTGTGAATACTTTTCAGAGAATATTCTAAGAAGGGAATATTCTGCTAAGTAGGAAACAGTACAAATATTAGAAGAGGTGGTGCATGCACTTGTGTGGGGGGTGCTGTGCGTATATAGTGTGTAAATGTACGTGTTCACAAAAAAGTAGAGAAACTATTGCGGAGAAAAATCGGAAAACTCTTGGTATCTTGCAGAAGATGATCAGGTTGACGTCGGTTTAAACATTCCCCCAATTCAACAAGATGGTGGAGGAAAAACAAGAATGCCCAGGCCTTATGTTTAGATATGACAGAGAATTTGAATTTATTTTGTTCCTTCCAGCTTCTTAAGAAATACCCCAAAGCTAGGAATTAAAGTCATAAGGAGACTCTGTGTACAAAAGAAGTGGAGTCTTGAGTGATGGCTCCATCGGGGAAGCCAGACCATCCCCTGCATAACCACAGGTGAAGGGGCCTCCCGGAGAGCCCCCACACGGAGGCAAGACCCCCTCTCCCTCAGGAGGCTGCCCGGAGTGGGGGCTGTCAATGATGCCCCAAATGTGTGTGGAGAGCACTCCTGGCGAGGTGGGAGCACTTCACACTACATGCTCCTGCTGGATACACACACACACACACACACACACACACACACACACACACACTCTTTTACTTTGGGTCTATTTTGGCCACTGTAATATTAACAAACTGACAAACTGGGAGAGAAAATCGGAGACTGATTTCTCAGGGGCTCTCTTCCACTGAAGCCCCCCCAACCCATTTATGCTTGGGATGTAAATGTGGCAACCAGGGACATGCCAGGGATTTCATCAAAGTTAATGAAGAAGCAGCATGAAGGGCCAGCTGGCTTCCGGACTTGGCTTCCACTCCTATCCAAGGAGCTTCAGCCTCTTAAGATCCGAAGGGAATCCTGTTTGGAGCATCCGACGGGCTGTAGGGCTGCACAGAGATTCAGCTTAATTAAGCCACATTCAGGTTCAATCACAACACCCCTTCTTTACCCATTTCACACACTTTAGAAAAGAAGCTTCTTTTTTAATCACCAGAGGAAGGCTGCACAGAACCAGGGTATGCCTGAAGCATAGAACCTGCTCCCATCTCAGGTGTGACTAGGAGATTTGGGCAACAATGGGGCAGATTCAACACGAGGAGAGCATGTGGCCACCCTGGTGAGAGGTCATGTGTTTACTTACCTGGAATGAGTTTACACCCCAGCCTGAGCAAGCGGTGTGATGCTCACCCCCATCGGGGACTCAGACTGTTATCCCCTCGTCAGGCAGATTCCCAGGGTCTGAGCCTCTTAGGTGGGAACAACGGACACTTTGTTCGTCTGTCAGGTAAGTTAATATTCCACAAAATGAACATGGGAAATTAGGCCATCTCGCGTCTATTTTAGAAACCTGCCATGCCATGTCTCCGCACTCTTTCCAGTTCGTTCTGGTGCTAACTCAGGGTTTCCCTGCCACGGAGGGAATGCGTCTGTCACAGTGACAGCACTGCTAGCTGTGTCCTCTCACTCTGCAAGCCTCAGGGTGCTCCTGCTACCCACGGACTGTCCTCCCCGCCACCCCACACTTGCTCACAGCGTCGTGTTCCCCAACTCACCCTCGGAGTCCATCCAGGCCGACAAACGAAGTCAGACGTGGGGATGGCTGCTCCCAAGCTACAGGGATTTGAGTCCCTGATGCTCAAGGACCTCTCCTCCTCCTCCTCCTACTCTGCCTTCTTTTCAAGAATCCACATGTAGGTGATACTATGCAGTATCCATCTTTCTTTTTCTGGCTTATTTCACCGATCATAATGCCTCCAGGTTCATCCATGTGGTCACACATGGCAGGATTTCCTTCCCTGTTATGGCTCTGCAAGATTCCATTGTGCATAATGGAATATTATGTATGTCTTATACAAAGAAATATTATATATCTGGAGATGCTCATTCATTCAACAGACACAGGTGGTTCCCTATGCATCCCAACCGCTGTGCATACATATTATCACAGAAACAGAGATTCACTGGTGGTTACAAGGGACCAGGGTGAGGGCGATGGGGAGAGGCCAGACAAAGGGTGCAGAGGAGTAAGTTCTGGGGTCGACTGCAGTTAACAGTACCATATCCTATACTTGACACTTGTTAACAGAGTAGACCGTAAGCATCCCCATAAAGACAATGCTATGTGAGGGAGGTGATGGATGTGTTTGTTCACACAATAGGTTGTGGTGAATGTTTCTCAGGATGGAACACAGTCATGGATGTTAATGTTAAGAAAGGGCTATCCCCTCCCTGCAAGAAACAACCGCAATGGGAAAGAAAGACCTGTCCCCGCCCTGCCCTTGCCGTCTGTCACCTATCTCTCTTCTCTCTTCTTCGATGTAAGCCTGGGTGCATGAAGCTCTTCCTGGAGTAGGCATAGGGTGCCTGCTGCTAACAGACTAATCTGAATCAGCTACTCCAGGAGAGGAAAACAGTGGGTCAGCGCTCCCAGCGGTGGCACAGGGACCAAGCCCCTGTGCACAGACCCTGCTCCTGAACCTGTCCCTTCCAAGGCTGGATGACACCCTGATCCAAAAGAAGCAGTGGGCCACAAATGGCCAACTGTGAGTGCAAACAGCACGAAGATCAGAGCTGGATGCAGGGCTTGAACCCATGAACCGTGAGCCGAAGTCAGATGCTTAACTGACTAAGCCCCCCAGGTGCCCCAGGCCTTGGCTCATTTTTAAGCACATGACATCAGAGTCCAGAATGCTACTAAAGACAACTGCACAGTGAAAGTTCCAAAACAGAAGAAACTTCTAGAGCCAGGCCTGGTGAGGAGGGCCCTGTTAGAGATGAGAAGCCGGAGCGAGCCACTCTTCCTGGTATCTGTGGGCACAGTTCATCTGCACGTTCAGCCAGCAGATGCTCACTGACACGCCCCACCGGGCTAGGTCCTCGGCTCTTTGCAATGGGAGGGACAAAGATGAATGTGACTTAGTGCCAGCCTTAAGGTGCCCCCCATCTAACTCGGCAGACACATCCTCAGGGTTCATGAAACCCTTGCATTAAACTACTCCTTTCTGTGGAGAACGATTTAAATGCTTACTCTATGTGTGTGTGGCATCCCTGTCTACTGGCTGTCATCTGAAGAGCTCACCTTTCTAGAAGAGCCCACTGTGAAGAGTAATGTGGGTAGGTTTCATTATTCCTATTATATCCCTCCCCAACTTCCCCTCCACCAACAGAATTGTGTTCTGGACACTGATGCTTGGAGAAGCATGAATTTGACACAGCCTGCCCACCAATGTGCAATCAATCCCCATGTTTCCAAGAGACTGGACAGTGGGCCTGGGGTGGAGCTGTGGCAGGGGGCTATCTTGAGCTACTTTATTGTTTTTTTTTTAAAAAATATATCATCAATTTAGCTAACATACAGCATATACAGTGTGCTTTTGGTTTGGGGGGTAGATTCCCATGATTCATCACTTACATACAACACCCAGTGCTTATCCCAACAAGTGTCATCCTCAATGCCCATCACCCATTTCCCCCCTCCCCCGCCCTCCCTTCATACTTCAATACCACCTCTCACCAGACAGAGTGGCTAAAATGAACAAATCAGGAGACTCTAGATGCTGGAGAGGACGTGAAGAAACAGCAACCCTCCTGCACTGCTGGTGGGAATGCAAACTGGATCACCCACTCTGGAAAACAGTGTGGAGTTTCCTCAAAAAATTAAAAATAGAACCACCCTACAACCTAGTAATAGCACTACTAAGAATTTACCCAAGGGATAAAGGAGTGCTGATGCACAGGGGCACATGTACCCCAAAGTTTAGAGCAGCACTTTCAACAACAGCCAAATCATGGGAAGAGCCCAAATGTCCATCAACTGATGAGTGGATAAGGAAGATGTGGTTTATATATACAATGGAATAATACTACTTGGCAATGAGGAAGAAAGAGCTGCTTTAAACAAAGCCTGGTCTTCAGTGTGTGTGAGTTGTTCTCTGGGACAGGAGGTGTGTAAATGTGGCCTCTGGCCAGACTCCAGCCTCGAGGCAATGAACACCCTACGGGGTTCCCAGAAGCCCACCAGGCTGTCACAAATGGCTACAGAAAATTAAGTGGTTCTAGAGCTCCCAGAGGTTCTCCTTGTGGGTATACAAGAGAAATCAAGTGAAGATAATGTTGTTGTTTTTTTTCCCCAGAGATACATCGTTAGTAGAAATATTCCCTACATTTTATTTTTTAACTTAAATAGTTATTTCATGGCCATCAAAGGCTTCTCAAGCACTTTTTAGAGATGATTTTGTCTCAGAACGGAATTTCATGCCCCATTATCTTGCAATGATTGTAACTTTTACATGATCAGTATTCACTTTTTTTTTTTTAATGGGGGCATTGGGACACAGGCAGCATTGTGAAAACACTAAGTTGTTTGCCTTACAGATGGGTTCAGGGTTGAGTGCTTCTGAAGGTGCACCTATCCTGTTTCCAATGCTGGTAATGAGAATATTGTTAAATAAAGGTAGAAATTAGAAATTCAGAATATATTTTACATAATTAGTATTTTAAACTTGTGTGATTTATGCACCATTTTAAAGAATGCTTTGCCATACTGTAATTCCCACCATAAATCTCGCCCATAATATATACATTAAAGTACTCTGAGATTGCTCTAGAATGTGAATCACTAAGTGTTGATGAATAATTTTGAATAATGTGACTGCTTTCACCATTGAGTAGAAAATTAAGATTGTGGTATTGGTCTATTTAGAAATGATTGGTTTGCAAGAGTGAAACTCACAGCTGTTGGCCTCCTCTAAATGATGGTGCTTCCTTCCAGAACAGAGGAGCAGAAACTAAGACTCGCTTGCAGGTTTTATCACGCTAAAGTGTTCCTACGGCAAAATAAAGTTTCCTTCTAGTTGCTCAGATGACCAGTAAATCTTGGACATCTCCAGGGGAAGGCTGGAGAGCCCTTGTCATGGTGTGTGAGGGTGTGTGTGTGGGGGCACATCCATGGTTGCCTGCCCACATGAACTCCATGATGATTCTCTCTGGTTTGTGATGACAGGCGGTGGGCAGTAAAACGAGGGCATGGCCTCGCATGACCCAGGGCTCCACTCTGGTCCAATGGAGTGCTTTCCCAGGACAGAGAGCTTTCCTGGGACCCCAGACTTTCAGTGCTAAAACCAGAGAAGAGTCTGCGCCCAGCAGGGACTACTGGTCACCCTAGATGACGATGATGATGTTGGTGCCAAAGACAACAGCACAATGATGGTTTCAATAATACTAGCGACAGCAACTGCTAACACATGCACGGCTCTGGCTATGGGCTGGCCCTGTTCTAACATTCCAGAATGTTAACTGCTTCGACCCTCACAACGATCTCATGCAACACATATGACTGTTTCTCACTTTACCAATGAGGACACTGGGGTTCAGGGAAATTAGGTAACTTCTCTAAAGTTACACTTAATAAATAAAGGGGACTTGGTGCAAACTCTGATGGTCTGGGTCTAATGTCCAGGCTCTTGATCACTTTACTGATACACACACACACACACACACACACACACACACACACACACACACACACACACATGAATATATATATGTATATATATATATTTTTTTATTTTTAAATGTTTATTTTTGAGAGAGAGAGAGAGAGAGAGAACCTAAAGCAGGCTCCAGGCTCTGAGCTGTCAGCACAGAGCCTGACGCAGAGCTCAAATTCACAAGCAGTGAGATCATGACCTGAGTCATAGTCAGATGCTCAACCAACTGAGTCACCCAGGCACCCCTCCCTTTGTTAATTTTAAAGCAGCAAGAACCACCACCAGTTCTCAACTGTTTCATATGAATCGGGTTCTTTGCTGGATATTTGATATACTTTGCATGCTTAATGTTCACAAATGTTGTGTAAGGTGCAAATTTACGTCTCAGCATAGAAAGATGTGCCCAAGGTCACACTCTTGGTGAGCGAGGCCAAGACTGGACCCACACCTCATGGACTCTAACCAGAGGTGATCTGATGTGGCAGGGGTCACTCCTGATTGCACTGCCAGCAATCACTCCACATTGCCACACACTCACCGTGCAATGGCACACACAGCTGGTGTCTCTTGAAAATGTTCTTGAGAAAGGAGTAGAGATGATTAGCTTGGGGGTATATTAAATTTATGATATCTCAAAACTTGACTACATACCCTTTTGCTGCCCATGTGACAGAAAGTACTTCTGGAACACATCTGCAGCAATGGCAGCTGTCTAAGAAAACACATTTGTGTGATTGTGTGAATTGCTAATTAAACCGATGTCTTTTTGGAGACCACTATTCTTACCTGAAAAACAAAACAAACAAACAAAAATGACTGAGAGACAAATTGTGGTGTTTCAGACCTAGGTCTATGGAACCGATATCAGATTTAGAATTTGGAACATGTTGGGGCACCTGGGTAGCTCAGCTGGTTAAGCGACCAACTTCGGCTCAGGTCATGATCTCGTGGTTCATGAGTTCAAGCCCTGCATCAGGCTCTGTGCTGACAGCTTAGAGCCTAGAGCCTGCTTCGGATTCTGTGTCTCCCTCTCTCTGCCCCTCCCCTACTCACATTCTGTTTCTTTCTCTCTCTCAAAAATAAATAAAAATGTAACAAATGAAAAAGTGACGAATTTGGAAAACTTCCATTTTTCTCCATGAACTTTACAGCTTCTCAATACTGAATGATTTTTCTGAATAAGTCAGTGGTGATATTGATGAATATGCGATTTTGATATTGCATAATGGTCCATGTCCACATTTGGGAGATCTGCCCCAAGACTCACCAGCACTAATGCACACAGAGTCCGACAGACATCAGCATGTTTAAATATGCCAGGGTACACTTGTGGGTTCATTACAACACCCGAGGTCATCAGTTTGGACACAGTTTGGGAATTGCAAAACCATCGAAATACATAAATGCATGCTAGAAGATACGAGCAGCATTAGCGAACACCTTGACTTCATGGATCGTACAGAACACCACACTCAACAACCGCAGAAGGCATGTTCTTTACAAGGGCATGCAGTGAGCTCCCCGAGACAGACCCCACACTGGGCCACAGATTAAGTATCAGTTAACTTAAAAGTACTGAGATATACTGAGTATGTTCTCTGACTCCAACGGAATTAAATTAAAAATCAATAACAAGATTCCTAGAAAACACAATTCCGTGTTTGGAAATTTAACAACACACCTCTAATTAATCCATGGGTCAAGGGAAAAATTAGGAAGTATTTCAAAATCAAATGGAAACAAACATACAACCTATTAGATAAGGTGGTACTTGAGGGAAATGGATAGCCTTAAATGTTTATATTGGAAAAGAAGAAAGGTCTAAAATTGATGACCTAAATTTTCCACCTGGGGATACCCAGAAAACAGAGTGCTGGGCAAATACAGGAATTATAAGTATAACAATAAAAATCCAGGACGCAGGAACCAGATGAGCAATAGAGACATTTCATAGTGCCCAAATGTGGTTCTTTGAAAAGGTGAACAAAACTGGTCTTACCTAAACTGGTCCACAGAGAAAGAGAGAGACACACGCTCCTGATACCAGAGATACAGGGAGTGCCATCCTCACTTGTATTCTACAAGTGTACACGGGAAATACGGAATACTGGAAGTAACATTGCATGAATGAAATCTGAAAGCTTAGACGAATTGGACAAAGTCCCTGAAAATGCAAATTTAGCACAATTGAGGCAAGATGCGGCAGAAACTCTGGGTAGATCTCTGTCTTTTAAAAGGAACTGAATTTGTTAGCAAAACCATGTGTGAAAAGAAAACCTCAAGACCACATGGTTTCACTGGTGAATTTCATCAAATATTTAAAGAAGAGGAGTGCCCGGGTGGCTCAGTCAGGTAAGTGCCTGACTTCAGCTCAGTTCATGATCTCAGGGTTCGTGAGTTTGAGCCCCGTGTCGAGCTCTATGCTGACAGTTCAGAGCCTGGAGCCTGCTTTGGATTCTGTGTCTCCCTCTCTCTCTGCCCCTCCCCTGCTGGCACTCTGTGTGTATGTGTGTGTGTGTCTCTCTCTCTATCTCTATCTCTCTCAAAAATAAATAAACATTTGAAAAAGGTTAAGGGAGAGATAGCACAATTTGTACATAATTCTTATAGAAAATAATAATGTGAGGATATTAATTTCCAAATCATGTTATGAGGATAGCCCAGCCCTGACATCAAAAATTGACGAAGATGATATAAACAAGGGAAATTACAGACCGATATCCCTCGTGAACTAACACTCCTTGGCCAACATGAACACCCTGAATGCAGAAATACACAAACTGGGAGGCATGTCACAACTAAATCCCTGGATCACAAATACATGTTCACATTCCAAAGTCAACATAATTTACCCTATCAGTATGATAAAGAACAAAACTTTTGACAAAATTCAGTGCTTATTTACAATTGAGAAATGTCAGCAACCTGTCAGAAACAGAAAGGAGTCTCCTTGACCTACTGAAGAGCATCTCAGAAACCCTACTGCTAACATCATACCTGTGAGCTATGAAAAGCTAGCACACCTGAGATCAGGAGCAAGGCAGGCATACCCACTTCTGCCAACTCTGCTCTATATGAGATGGCAGTGTTGGGCCAGGGAGTGGGACAAAGACTGCTTCAGAGACAATCCTAAGGAATCTACAAAACAACAACAACAACAACAACAACAACAACTACTACTACTACTACAACAACAACAAACCCAAACAAACCATTAGACCTAATAAGACAATTTAGCAGAATCACAGGATACAAGCTCACTACAAAAATAAATAAATAAATAAATAAATAAATAAATAAATAAATAAATAAATAAATAAATAAAATCCATTGTACTTAGCAAACAAGTAGAATATTAAGTTTAAAACTTTAAGTAACAAACTCACAATATTCCATTTACAATAGAAACATGGTTAGAAATAAATTTGATGAAATCCACATGACATATGCACTGATAGCTTTCACATATAGCTGACAGAAATGAAGTAAGTCCTAAATAAATGAAAATGTATACCATGCACATGTACCTTGGAAGACTTGATAATGTTAAGATATCAATTCTTTCTAAACTGATCTATAAATTCAACAAGATTTCAAGCATATTGAGAAGAATTTCTGAGAAACTCACCAGCTTATTTAAAAATGTGTGTGCAGATGTGAATAATTTAGAATCACCAAAGCAATCTCAAAAAATAAGAACAAAATTGAAAGTCACCTGACTTCAAGGCTTATTATTATGAGAAACACAAGAAATAATGTGTTGGTGAAGATATGGAGGAAAGAGAGCTTCGTGCACTATTGGTGAGAATGCAAACTGGTGCAGCCACTGTGGCGAACAGCATGGAGGTTCCTTGAACAATTAAAAGTAGAACTACCGTGGAGTTCCTGAGTAGCTCAGTCGGTTGAGTGACTGGCTCAGGTTTGTGAGTTCGAGCCCCACATCGGGCTCTGTGCAGACAGCGCAGAGCCTGGAGGCTGCTTCGGATTCTGTGTCTCCCTCTCTCACTGCCCCTGCTCACACTCTGTGTCTCTTTCTCTGTCTCTCTCAAGAATAAATAAATATTAAAGAAAAATAAAAATAAAACAGAACTACCATATGATCTAGTAAATTCTACTGCTGGATATGTACCCAAAGAAAATGAAAAAGATACATGTTTATTGCAGCATTTACAATAGCCAAGATACAGAAGCAGACCAAGTGTCCATCAATAGATGAGTGGATACAGAAGACTTGGTCTATGTACATATATGTATACATGGATATATGTGTATATGATATATATACATACACATAGAATGGAACTTTACTCAGCCATAAAAAAGAATGGAATCTTGCCATTTGCAACAACATGGATGGTGCTAGAAAGTATAATGCTAAGTGAAGTCACTCAGAGAAAGACAAATACCATATGATTCCACTCATGTGGAGTTTAAGAAAAAAACGAACAAAGAAAAAAAGAGACAAACAAGACAACCAGACTCTTAACTTTAGACAACAAACTGACAGTCACCAGAGAGGATGCAGGGAATGGGATGGGTGAGACAGGTGATGGGGATGGAGAGTAAACTTATGATGAGCACGGAGTCATGTACAGAGATGTGAATCACTCACTCTCTAGTACACCTGAAACTCCAATGGGAAAAGACCACACCCTCTCGAAATGACTACCACTGAAAGAATGGCAACATTACATGTCGATGTGTGTGTCGAAGGACTGGGGCTCTCACACGTTGTTGGTCAGTGTTTCATCCATCTCTCTCTCTCTCTCTCTCTCTCTCTCTCTCTCTCTCTCTCTCTCTCTCTCGTAAATAAACTTTATATAAATTTTACTTTATATAACTTTATATAAAGTTATATAACTTTATATAAACTTTATATACTTTATATACAAACTTTATATATAAACTTTATATGCAAACTTTATATATAAACTTTATGTATAAAGTTTATATATAAACTATATATGCTTTATAAACTTTATAAACTTTATATAAATTTTACTATATATAGTAAATAAGTATATAAGTTTATATATATAAAATATATATATATATAATATATAATATAAATATATATTATATATATTAATTATATATAGTAATATATATAATATATTTATATATATATATAAATATATATATTTATATATATATTTATATAATAATATAAATTATATATATTTATAATATATATATATAATATATATAATTTATAATATATATAACATATATATTTATATATATATAAAGTTTATATATATAAAATTTATATACAAAGTTTATTTACTTATTTTGAGAGAGAGAGAGAGCACATGAGCAGGGGAGGGACAGAGAAACATGGAGACAGAGGACCCAAAGTCGGCTATGCCCTGAACAGCAGAGAGCCCGACGCGGGGCTCAAACTCAAGAACTGAGAGATCATGACTTGAGCCCAAGTCAGATGCGTCACCGACTGAGCCCTCTGGTGCCCCAACTGTCAGTCAGTGTTTCTAAAGAAGCTACACATGTACAGCATGACCTGGCAATTCTGCAGCCCAGGCGTTTTCCCAAGGAAAAATAAAAACAGGTGTCCACAAAAGACTTACAAACCCCATAGCTTTATTCACCGGAGCCAAAAACTAAAAATAATCTTGACATCAGTGAATGGGAGAATGGATAAACAATCTGTGTGTCTATCTACACAATGACTGGGGCTCAGTAACTTAATCGAACAGAGTAGGGACATAACCTGACTGAATCCTGAAAATCATTATGCCAAGTGAAACAAGTCTACAGAAAACAGCACGCAGTATGGTACCATTTATCCAAAGTTCTAGAACAGGCAAAAACAATCCACGGTGGAAAATAACCAGCAAGCGGCTGTTTCTGGGGAGTGGGAAGGGAGCGGGAGGTGATGGGAGATGGGCAGAAGGGAACGTTCTGTGGTGAGGGGGATGTTCAGCGTCTCGCCAGGAGTCTGGGTTACTTTCACACGTGCATTTGTCAGAGCGAAATGGGATGATTCACTTAAAATGTGTGCGTTTAGTGTTATGCAAATTTTACCTTAAAAGAAAAAAATCTAAATCAATACGAAACTCTAGTTTATGACACTATGTTGAAGAACCCAGGGAAATGTGCACTGACTTCCACAAGTGACTCCGAAATACATAAAAAGCATATGATGGTTTGATGCTTGGAGGGGATAGAGAGATGGATGAAGCTGTGATAAAACAAGAATAGTAAAAGCTACATGGAGGAATCTCATGCAAGCCTTCACTGTAAAATTCCGTCAGCTCTTCCGTACGTGTGAAGTTTCTACGGTGGAATGTTGGAGGGGAAACAAAGTAGTGGCTGAGTGCACACTGGGCTCAGGCACTTGTGTCCCACTCTGCTGGATGCAGCTGGCTCTGCAGACGGTGGCCCTGAGCCCTGAGCCCACCAGAGATGCCGTGTGGCTAGGCAACCTGCTCGGTGCTCCCTGGCCGTCATCCTCCCTCAGAGGGGTGCACAGGCACGACAGGCAGGTGGGGTCCAGCACGGACGCCAAGTCATGAGAACATGGGCTCTGAAATCTGATCTCTGGGGTGTGGACTTAGTTCCATTTCTGATGAGCTATTCAATCTCAAGCCGGTGATGTAAACCCTCTGTGCCAGAGTTTCACTGCCTGCAACGTGTGGGTAATACAGCGCCCTCCTCCTCAGGTTGTCACGAAAAACATACCAAACCCATGCTTTTAAGTGACTAAGAACAGTGAGTAGCACCATCGTCATTGTCACTGTCGCTCTGTGACTCTCATATCCTCTCTGTTCATCTCCGACACAAGGACATACAAGCACTCCCCAACTCCTTCAGCCAACATCCTAATTCCCCATAAAAGTAACCTCAGAAAATGGATGCCTGTCCCAATAGCCAGCCCACCTCTGCCCTCAACATGCTCAAGCCACAGCATTTATGAAGACACTGGGTATAGCTCCTGGCTTCTCTCTTCCAGTAACCTCACCCTCCATGCCTCAGTCACCCATCCCCATGGCTCTCTCCTGACCCTGTGGCTGGTGAAGACACACCACCTCCATACAATCACGTCGAGCACAGCACTCTCAAAACACCACATGTATTTAGACACGTATCAGAGCGACTCACCCGCTCTGGTCATTTTACAGCCAAACCCCAGCCATTTCTGAGAGTCTCTGTGATGCAGATCTGGGGACCTGTCTGGGGTCCCTCGTCTTCCTTCCTCATGCAGCTTGATCCCTCCTGAGCAGTCAACCCCCTTGGCCTCTGCCCACATGGCCTATGTCCCCAGAAGACCCTGCCCTGATTAACCCAAATGCTCTGTCTATGTATGCCTGCACCCACCCAGCTGACCGTGGCAGTAGGCCAGCACAGACATGTGTCCAGGTCGCTCCAGGACTCAAGGCCACCCATCTTGCAAGGGCCGTGGGCTGTTGGCCTCCCCTCTCCCCATGACGGCCTTCCCTCCCAGATCACCAAGGGAGACAGAAGCAACAAGAAAGAGACACAGGTCCTCCCAGCCATCGTTCGCCTGGCACCCATGTCCCCATGTCTCCTCCGCCTGCTCACTCCTGCAAACACACACCCGTGTGCCCTGCAGAGGCTGGGGACCCTGTGTGGACACCAGAGCCCTGGGCCCCTCACAACTTCAAGGCCACCTCTCAATCACAGTCATCTTGTCTTTCGTTACCAACTCTCCTCTCTACAGAATTCCTTCTGGCCACAGATGTGCCAAAAATACCTCCCACCTTGAACAAACCACGTAAGCTCCCTTCTCCCACAGCAGGTACCTCACTCTCTTCTCCCCTTTATGGAAAAGGTCTCAGAGGCTGTACCATACTCAATGTCATCACCTCTGTTCCTCCCATTTTCCCTGAAACCTTCCCACAGAAGGGCGTTCACATCCCCTACTCCCATCACCTCCTCCAGCAAGACCCGAGGGATCCCATCACCAAATCTCACAGTCAGACTGTCACCAGGGTGGCACCCTGCATGTTCTTTCCTCCGCCCCCAGGGCTCACGCTCACCTGGCACACCTCCTACCCTGACAGTCACTGTTCCATCCTCTTCTTGCACCACTGCTCATTCCCAGGTGAACTCGCTCAGGCTACTGGCACCAGCTATGTGTCCATCTCTGTCCTACAGCTCTACCTGCAGCCCACATCACCGACGCAGTCAGACAAACATCCGGGGCACACTTGGCTGTCCCATTTTATTCCTCCTTTCAATTATACAACACAGACTGATTTAGTACCTACCACGTGCCCCCACGTTCTTCTGCACGCTAGACATGTATCAGAGAATAAAACAAACACAACTCCCCACTAATATTCTAGCAGGAGATTCTGTTCTGCTATGAAAGACAATTAACAGCGCAAATGACTAGGTTACACGATATGTTAACGGATAACAAGTAGTACTGAAAACATACCGTGGCCACGGGGCAGGGAGCAGGGGGAGAGGGCAGTAGGATGTAGTTCTTTAGAGGATGGTTCAAGGAGCCCTCGGCAGAAGGGTACACTTTTTTTAAAAATTTTATTAATTTAATGTTTATTTATTTTTGAGAGAGAGAGAGAGAGAAAAAGAGAGAAAGAGAGCGGGAGCAGGGGAGGGGCAGAGAGAGAGGGAGAAACAGAATCCAAAGCAGGCTCCAGGCTCTGAGCTGTCAGCCCAGTGCCCAACGTGGGGCTCGAACCCACCAGCCATGAGATCATGAATGACCTGAGTTAAAGTTGGACACTTATCCCACTGAGCCACCCAGATGCCCCATTTTACATTTTAGAAGAGACTAGTGGGCTGGCAGGAAGCTGGCTGGGGAGGAGTGTCGGGGGCAGCTGGAGGCTCCAGGGCAGGGAGGGGTATGGTGCAGAGGTCCAGGAGACTCATGGTCAGGACGTGGAGAGGATTGTAGGGACCCAGACTTCTGCTTGGGGTGACATGAGAGTCCACGGACGGGCTCTGTGCTGAGATACAATGTGGCCCTCGCTGCTCTGCAGGCTGATGGGACATGATCTTGCTTACAGGGGGAGCAGTGAGGATGGCTGGCTGCCATAACCCAGGCAGGAGTGATGTTGGTGGCCCAGGCCAGAGGGTGGCGCTGTGTGGGGACAGCACGGGATTCTGGTCCAACCAGATGCGTTGAAGAATCAGCCATGGGAACCTCAGGGGCGTGTTTATTCTCAGCGTCCCGGTCAGCATCCTCGATCGCCCCTGATTGCCCCATATTGTCTCCAATCCAAATATCTGCCTTTATCCATCAATTGAGATTAATTTCACAAAAATATTCTACCCCCAATAAAGAAAACTGCAGAACAACAGAGGATTCCATGTGTGTAAAAGAAAATATTGAGTTTTGGGGGGGGGGGGGAGATGTATGCATATGTGATGAATTATAAGAAAATCAAAAAGGGGCGCCTGGGTGGCTCAGTCGGTTAAACGTCCGGCTTCGGCTCAGGTCACGATCTTGCGCTTCGTGAGTTCGAGCCCCGCGTCGGGCTCTGGGCTGATGGCTCAGAGCCTGGAGCCTACTTCCGATTCTGTGTCTCCCTCTCTCTCTGCCCCTCCCCGTTCATGCTCTGTCTCTCTCTGTCTCAAAAATAAATAAAACGTTAAAAAAAATTTTAAAAATTAAAAAAAAAAGAAAAGCAAAGAAATAATTATAGCATTTGGGGTAACAGGAGAAGGGGTACAGTTGATGGGTGTTCATGGGCTTCCTTGTGTTACCTGAGTAGGGTAAAGAATCCACTCATTGCCATTCTTTAAGGAATGCACCCAGTATATGTACTCTTCTGTACATATGAAATATTCAAGATCGGATAAGGAAAAAGGTGCATTTAGAATGGGAAATGTTCATCTAAATCAGACTTCTCAAACGTGCATATGTATACATATGGAGATGCCTTATAAGTACCATAGAGATGTATTATATAGATGACATTGTGGTAAATGCATACATATTTCTATAAAGGTACATAAGAAATAAAGTAGCTAACAGCTAAAAATACTACTTCTAGAAAATAAACTTACATTGCTTCTCAGCCTTGTGGCTAAGATCAAGTGTAGAAAATGAGTACACAGTGGAAGGTCAAGTGTAGAAAACAAGCACACAGTGGAAGGGGTGGAGAGAACCCTAACTTAGGCTTCTACATCCTCCCAATCTTTGAGATCCTACTTAGAACGGTAGAAACCACTCCTGTGTGTAGCATCTGTCTTCTACCTTCTTCTCTACATTTGACTTTGTAAAAGTCATATGTTGTATATATTACCTTTATAATATTTTTAAATAGTGGTGAAAAATGCCACACTAGGGCGCCTGGGGAGCTCAGTCAGATAAGCGTCCAACTTCGGCTCAGGTCACCATCTCACGGTTTGTGAGTTGGAGCCCCACATCTGGCTCCGTGCTGACAGCTGGGAGCCTGGAGCCTGCTTCAGATTCTGTGTCTCCCTCTCTCTCTGCCCCTCCCCCACTTGCTCTCTGTCTCTCTCTCAAAAATAAATAAACATTAATTTTTTTTAAATGCTACACTCAGCAACCTGAAGATTCTGCATCAATAATCACAATGAAAGTAAAGGTATTTGAAATTCCTTGGCCCCAAACCCTGCCAAAACCAAGAATCATCTCATCAATACGCCAGTGCTGGAGTAGAGCCTGTGAGCTGTCCCCTCTCATCAGCAACCATTGTGTGGGAGGGACAGCCTGTGGTCACTGCATCCCCAGACATAAAGTGTCAGGAGGCGTGTTCAGGCAGCTGTCCGTGGTACTGCACTGCTGGCCCCTTCCCAGACCTCAGATAAGGGCCGTCAGGGTCTCTTTATGTCCAATGTGCTATAAAGGCCAATGCTGAGACGGAACTTGGCATCCAGGTCACATTTGGCACAACAAACGAGACCTCGGGCCAGAAGCACCTGACTCCACTCATTTGTTGCAAAGAGGAGTGGGGACACATGAAAATGGCCATTTCAGATCGCAAGTGTCATGAATACAAATGAAAAACTCACAGTGTCTGCAGGTCGTGAAGCCTGTCATGTTTGCCAACTAGGAGGCAGGACTGAATTTAAAACCATAATCAGACCTGCTAATTGTTCACTCACTGCCAACCGTCTGAGAAAACAAACATATTAATATGGCTTTGACTTTTGATGAGTACTTGTGCGCATCGCCAGATGGGAGAGTACACAGAGATGAGAACATGGGAGGAGAGAAGTAAGGCAGTTTGGAAAACATCAGATGATGTATTGTTTTTGTACATAACGTTTCCTACCTCTCAAAGAGGGCTGCTGGACTTTCACAGAGATTCCCAAATTTTTCATTAGAAAAACTTTTCAGGGGGGCACCTGGGTGACTCAGTCAGTTAAGCATCTGACCCTTGATTTTGGCTCAGTTCATGATCTCAGGGTTCGTGAGATCCCAAGGTTCAAGCCCCATGTAGGGCTCTGTGCTGACAATGCGGAACCTGCTTGGGATTTTCTCTTCCTCTCTCTCTGCACCTCTACTGCGTGCTCTCTCTCTGTCTCTCTTTCCCTTTCTCTCTCTGTCTCTCTCCCTTTCTCTCTCTCTCTCTCTCTCTCTCTCTCTCTCTCTCTCTCTCTCAAAATAAACATTAAAAAAAAAGAAGAGAAAAACTTGGGGCATCTGGGTGGCTCAGTCGGGTGAATGTCTGACTTTGGCTCAGGTCATGATCTCATGGTCCATGAGTTCCAGCCCCACATTGGGCTCTGTGCTGACAGCTCAGAGCCTAGAGCCTGCTTCAGATTCTGTGTCTCCCTCTTTCTCTGTCCCTGCCCAACTCACCGTCTCTCTCTCTATCTCTCTTTCTCTCTCTCTCTCTCTCAAAAAATAAAAAAATAGTTAAATTTTTTTAAAGTAAAACTTTTCTTAACACCTGCTGGCCTATAAAGAAGAGCGAATAATACAAATATTTTTAAGGATGCTGAACTTTTTTACAAAGCTTAATTTTTTAATCATTGGCTGCTTTGAGGAGCCTTCATAGGGCATATCAATTGGATCAGTAATTGTATAGCACCCTGAAAAAGTCGTTGCCTCAGAGTACTAATGTCAGAACAAATGATTTCCACCTCATTAGAACTCAACAGAGACCAGAAGAGTGTAAGAATGAACTCTCAGGAGCTGTGAGGCATTTACGTACAGCATGCCCAGTCTTAGACAACCCCACAGGTTGATTTCTCAGGGCATATTTCCAGATGAAGGAGTCAGGGAAGTCAGCCAAGTTCTTGGAATATCTCAACTAGTAAGTGACCAACTTGGATTCAAACTCAGGTCGGCCTGTGCCCATCCCAGAAGTCCACACTTCCTTTCAAGCACAGTCTTCCAACATCTTTTTTCTCTTTATGAAACATTCCAGAATTGATGCAGATTCCTTTTGTCCCACAGGTCAATCAGTGCCAGCCCACAGAGTGATGGATTTCCTTAAGACACTAGAGCCCAGGATTCATCTTCTGGTTCAAAAATAAAGTTTATGTGCTTCTAAAGCCCAGTGTGTATACTGGTAAGTGAGCTAGGTTGAACAGACTTGACTCTGACCCTCATCTTCCTCGTCCTTCAGTTCATGGCACCCTTGCCCGCCCATCCCATGCCTGGACCAGTTTGGGACCCTTGTGCTGCCACCTCTGAACTGTATCCACAGTGTTCACTTTAAACGTAAACCAGATGTGCGGGCAGAATAGTGCTCCCCACAAAGATGGCTCGTCTGTGGACCGCAGGATATGGAGAGTACCCTGGGTCACCCAAGTGGGTCAGCCCTGAAGGTGGGAAAGGGAGCAGAGAAAGACTGACGGGTGCACCGTCATGGGTCTTAACCACCGAGCAGGCGGACTCCAGCCCACGAGGGCCGCTAGCGGCTGGAAGAGGCCAGGAGGTGGGAGTCTCCCTGGGAGCCTCCAGGACGAATGCGGCGTGTGGGCATCATGACTTCAGCCCCGTGAGACCACAGGTGAGCCCGGAGCTGGGAAGAACAGTGTTGCTTGAAGCCACTGTTTACCGTCATGTACATCAGCTGATGCCACTCCCTGCTTAACAGGCCACAGCACTTTCTCACTGCTGTTGCAAAAATCTCAGCTCCTTGCTGAGCTCAGTGGCCCCAGGTTGGGAGACCTACCTGACACCAAATCCCCCGTGTGTCACGTCCCTCCTCCCCTCTCACTGGACGCCAGGCTCGGGGCCCCTGGTGTTATGATCGGGTTGTTCCTACCTCGGGGACTTTGCCCTCGATGCCCCTCCCTGAAATACTCTGCCCCCTTCCTCTCCTCCAGGCCTCAATTTCCACGTCCCCTCCTCAGAGTGTCCTATGCACTGGCAGCAGCAGCTCCAGGGATTGCTGCAAATGCACACTCTCAAACCCCCTGGCACGCCTGCCTGATCAGAGACTCTGGAGATGGTGGGTCCCAGGTGCACTAGTTGACTGAGCCTCCTTTCCTCCCCTCGTTCCCCAGGGGGTGTCAGCCTCAACTATCTCCATCTCTGGTACCTAGAATGAGGCAAGCTGCACAGCAGGAGCTCAGTAAATATTTGTGGGATGGATTACTGAAAGTATTTTCTAGAAGCCGCCAAGAAGGCACCATGCTATGTATAAAAAGATCAAAACAGCATGGCTCTGCCCTGCAGAACTTACAGTGGAGTGCAAAAGGTCTTTTCTCATACAGCGTGGTGCACACCATGACAAATGCCTATGACAGCCCGAATGAGGGCCCCTGAACCCATGTGTCGCCTGGCTTGTGCCAAGCACAGGACAGATTGTGTGTGATGTCTGTCCTCATCCATGAAACGTATACTGTCTCCCCTGCTTAGAACATGAGTCCCCCATATGGCTCGTTCAGAGACACACCTATACCTGGTGCCTCCCATCCAGAGGAAGTCATCAAAAAAATGGGTTGGGCGTGGGATGCCTGGGTGGCTCAGTCAGTTGGGAGTCCAGCTCTTGATATCGGCTCAGGTTGTGATCTCACGGTTCATGGGTTCGAGCTCTGTGTGGGGCTCTGCACTGACAGCGTGGAGCCTGCTTGGGGTTCCCCCTCTCTGCCTCATCCCCACTCATGTGCACTCTGATTGCTCGCTCTTGCTCTCTCCCTCTCTGTCAAAATAAATAAACTTTAAAAAATATGTGTCGGGGTACCTGGGTGGCTCAATCAGTTGTGTGACTTCAGGTTAGTTCATAATCTCATGGTTTCTGAGTTCAAGACCCGCATCAGGCTGTGTGCTGTCAGCTCAGAGCCTGGAGCTTGCTTCCAATTCTGTGTCTCCCTCTCTCTCTCTGCCCCTCCCTGCTAGTGCTCGCGCTCTCTCTCTGTCTCTCTCTCTCTCAAAAATAAACGTTATAAGTATATGAATGAATGAATGAATGAATGAATGAATGGTCATAGATTCAGAAGGTAAAAAAGTCTTAGAGGAATGTGGAGAAGGCAACCAGGCTGGGGGTGTTCCAGATAAAAGGTGCAGTCAGAGCAAAAGCCCTGAGGGGTGGGCAGCTTGAAGAAAGGCCAGAGGAGTGGTGGCGGGGGCGCATCCAGTGACCGTGGCATCGGCAAAGCTGTGGTCCCAGCTGAGGCACGCTGAGCCACACCAGGCAGAAGCCTGGGGCGGGTGGGGGAGAGGGCTTTACCACAACCCCCTCGGAGAGTATTCCTGTCCAGGATTCTCTACCCAGGTAGTGGTCCCCGGTACAGGATGGGGTCCTATACCAGAGGAGTCACTGGCCGACCCAGCCTCGGGGGGCAGATGGACTGTCTTCCCCACCCAGCAGCTGAAGACGCTCCTGGAAGGGGAGAAGAGACTCAGCCCAGAAGGCAAGTGGAAACTTCCCACCTGAACTCTGAAAATAAGGAATGGGTGGTTTGAACTCTGCTTGAAACTATGCATTGGGAGACAGTTAGTCCTTTCAAGGCCATGGGCTAAATAATCTGAGGCATTTTCACAGAGCAGTGACTCATCTGAGATAGATTCACCACTTCACCTCACAGCTGGCCTTGTGGGGACTAATTTGATGACGTGTTTCCCTTTAGTGAATTTCCAAGAAAGTGTTTTGTGCGCCTCTATTTATTTAAGATGAAAAACACAATAAAGCTCTTTATTATCAAACCTATCCTGATTCAGTTGAAGCCCCACAGGTAAAATCTTCACGTGCCCCTGTGTGTAAACAAACACGGACACTGTGCACGGGGACAGGCACTTCTGCACACACAGGACACTGAGCAAGCAACGTCGGCATACATAAAATTACACCAAAACCCAGGGTACTTTTTTTCTCCTTATCAAAAATGTACTGGGCCATAGCTCTGTGAATATACTTGGTGATCTAAGCTATTCATTAAAGGTAATAGAACAGAAAAATAACTTTTGATAAACAGCCACTCCAACATGTTATGTTTTAGAGTCTTTGCTAAATCACATTGTCAGAGTTCACTTTATTTTACTATTGAGTCAATGTGAAAGAATGAACCCTCTCTCTCAGAAATGTCTCTTCTTAATGCTCAGGACCTGCTCTGCTAAGTTTAATACACTGACAGTTCCAGGCTTAATTTACTCCTTGGAACAAGCCATTAAGTATGCATTGCAGCTCTGTGCCTGCTCTGTGAACTGTCCCCTTTTCTTAAATACACAGCCACGTAGTAAAGGTCCCCCAGGAGGGTATTTGAACTAGGTTTGGTAGTTAGCAGAAAATCAGTCTTAATGTGCACACATCCAGAATCTTTCATGTGACATCAGGAATTTTTCAATCATCATCAAGAATCATAAAATACTTAGGAATAAGCCTAACCAAAGATGTAAAGGATCTGTACACTAAAAACTATAGAAAGCTTATGAAGGAAATTGAAAAAAAAAAAAAAAAACAAATGGAAAAACATTCCATGCTCATGGATTGGAAGAGTAAGTACTGCTAAAATGTCAATACTACCCAAATCAATCTACACGTTCAACACAATCCCAATCAAAATTGCAGCAGCATTCTTCTAGAAGCTGGAACAATCAATCCTAAAATTTATATGGAACCACAAAAGACTTCAAATAGCCAAAGTAATATTGAAGAACAAGACCAAAGTAGGAGGCATCACAATGCCAGATTTTGGCCTTTACTACAAAGTTGTAATCGTCAAGACAGCATAGTATTGGCACAAAAACAGACACATAGACCAATGGAATAGAATAGAGACTCCAGAATTGGACTCACACAAGTACGGCCAAGTAACCTTTGACAAAGCAGGAAAGAATATCCAATGGAAAAAAGATAATCTCTTTAACAAAGGGTGCTGGGAGAACTGGACAGCAACATGCAAAAGAATGAAACGAGGCCATTTTCTTACACCATTCACAAAAATAAACTCAAAATGGATAAAGGACCTGAATGTGAGACAGCAAACCGTCAATCCCTAGAGGAGAAAGCAGGAGAAAACCTCTCTGACCTCAGCTGCAGCAATTTCTTACTTGACACATCTCCAAAAGCGAGGGGATTAAAAGCAAAAATGAACTATTGGGACCTCATCAAGATAAAAAGCTTCTGCACTGCAAAGGAAACAATCAACAAAACTAAAAGGCAACCGACAGAATGGGAAAAGATATTTGCAAATCACATATCGAAAGGGCTAGTATCCAAAATGTATGAAGAACTCACCAAACTCCACACCCAAAAAAAAAAATAAACCAGTGAAGAAATGGGCAGAAGACATGAATAGACACTTTCTGAAAGAAGACATCCAGATGGCCAACAGGCACATGAAAAGATGCTCCGCATCACTCCTCATCAGGGAAGTAGAAATCAAAACCACACTGATATATCACCTCACGCTGGTCAAAGTGGCTAAAATGAACAAATCAGGAGACTCTAGATGCTGGCGAGGATGTGGAGAAACAGGAACCCTCTCACACTGCTGGTGGGAATGCAAACTGGTGCATCTGCTCTGGAAAACAGTGTGGAGGTTCCTCAAAAAAACAAAAATAGAACTACCGTACAACCTAGCAAGTGCACTACTAGGAATTTACCCAAGGGATACAGGAGTGCTGATGCATAGGGACCCTTGCATCCCAATGTTTATAGCAGCACTTTCAACAATAGCCAAATTATGGGAAGAGCCTAAATGTCCATTGACTGATGAATGGATAAAGACATTGTGGTTTATATACACAATGGAATACTACTTGGCAATGAGAAATCTGGCCTTTTGTAGCAACGTGGATGGAACTGGAGGGTATTATGTTAAGTGAAATAAGTCAGGCAGAGAAAGACAGATATCATATGTTTTCACTCATATGTGGATCCAGAGAAACTTAACAGAAGACCATGGGGGAGGGGAAGGAAAAAAAAAAAAAGAGGAAGAGAACCAAACCATAAGAGGCTCTTAAAAACTTAGAATAAACTGAGGGTTGATGGGGGTGGGGGGGAGAGGAAGGTGGGTGATGGGCATTGAGGAGACCACCTGTTGGGATGAGCACTGGGTGTTGCATGGAAACCAATTTGACAATAAATTTCCTAAAAGAAAAAAAAAAGGAATTTTGCAGTCATTAAAAAGTCAACCGTATGGGGGCGCCTGGGTGACTCGCTTGATTAAGTGTCTGACTTCAGCTCAGGTCATGATCTCATGGTTTATGGGTTTGAGTTTCGTGTCAGCCTCTGTGCTGACAGCTCAGAGCCTGGGTCCTGCTTCTATTCTGTGTTTCCCTCTTAGCGCCCCCGCCCACTTACGCTCTGTCTCTCTCTTTCTCTCTCTAAAAATAAATAAACATTATTTTTTTTAAGTCAACCATATGCCTGTTCAGGTATTTTCTCCTGCATAGATGGACGGAGAATTAATAACAGTGACTACATTATTTAACAGACTCAATAAAGAGATCATCACCATGTGAGGACCATCACTGCCACCAACGGCTTCCCCAGCCAGATATGGGGACATATGGTGCCTTCTGAGAATGTGCAAATGCAGAGTGTACTGTGCATACTGGGGCATATTGGGGCATGCTGGGGGCAGACACAGGCTGGCAACTCCCATTCAACTTTGCAAACAACGAACCTGTGCGTTCTGACTCCAGGAATGCCTGGAATACAGACTGGCTCTAATTAACAACCGAGAGAAACGCAGTCGTATAAAATTGATAGAAGAAATGGAAAACTGATCAAATGAATAATGATTAAATGGAAAAGCTATCTGTAACTCCCAGCAAATTATATTTTATGGCATCAAAAACATGCATTTTTTTTCCCTGAAGAAACGATCTAGAATTTCCAAGGTAAAGAAATTTGGCATAAAATATGAGAGGAAGAGGGTATTGAATTTAGAAGCATGTCAGGCCCAAGAGGCACAGATGCTAAACTAAACAGTCAGGAAAGGCCTCAAATCCCAAATCAGAGCACCCCCTCCAGCATGCTAAGGGCAGAGGCGCAACAGCCTGGCCTTCGGCCACCCGGCTAGCTTTCCTTCCTTCCTTCCTTCCTTCCTTCCTTCCTTCCTTCCTTCCTTCCTTCCTTCCTTCCTTCCTTCCTTCCTTCCTTCCTTCTTTCTTTCCCTAAATGCCCCTACGACAGGACCTACCTGTGACAGATGGCAGGATTCTGTCTTGAGGATGTAAGAGGCAGTCTCTATTCCCAGCGGGAATCGTGGCTCAAAGACAAAGTAACACCCCACCTCAGAGCGGTTTCCCCAACTCAAAACGCAGCCAGAATTCTTCAGTGCCCATGGGGTGAGATCCAGGGTCCCCAGCCCTCCTCTCTGGCACTCCCCCACCTGCCCCACCCCCGATCTTCCTTCTGGGCTCCCAACCAGCTTCACTCCAGCCTCAGGGCCTGCACCTGTGCCCTCCACCTGAAATGCTCTTGTGCTCCATCACTGAGTGGCCGGCTCTCTGTCTGTCACCTGCCCCTCCTTGACTTCACGCCAGGTGAGCTCCAGTCAAGGCAAACAGACAGCCTCATAGACAGAGGCGTCCAAGCAACTGCAGGACACGTATAGTGAGGGCAGTGGTCTGAGGAGGAGGTTTCGGCGAGCCCCGGCTCTGTTCACCCCTTGGGTGGCACTGCTGGTGCTCAAGGTCACCCAGAGTTGCAGAGCAGAAGCGATATGGGGAAAGTCAGAATTCTCACCATTCTTAACAAAATTCAACAGCTTTTCCTTGAAACAACAACGGAAAATCAGAACACAGAAAAACTTATGTTCCTGGAAGACTTTGATTAATTTCTAGAGTTGTGGAAAAGCTTCTTCTGTCCATTTTGGCCATCTTTTCTTAGTGGGAGAGTGACATTCAGAGGTCGTTACTCTGTTGTTTCCCTTCTCTCTCTCTCTCTCTCTCTCTCTTCCTCTCTCTCTCTCTCTCTCTCTCTCTCTCTCTCTCTCTCTCTCTCTCTCTCCCTTTCACATTTAAACTCCCCTCTTGGTTGCATCCACCTGTATGCAGCTTCAGTACTTCCCTTTGAAAACTCCTTCCACTTCTCTCGAGTGCTCCCCCAGCTACAGACTCTGGAGGCATCTGAGGGCGCCAGACCAGCTTCTCAGATCATCCACTGCTGCATCCACTCCACACTGCTCCTACCCCTCAGCTGGCCTGGGAACCTCCCCAGGGTCTCCTCAGGCCTCCACCCGCCCACACCCAACCGCCATCCTCCATACCCTTGCTGGACCTCCCAGCACCGACTTCCTTCCAGAAACACTCCTCCCCTGGCTACAGTCTCCAGTGTCCTTCCCGCTGCTCCTCAGCCTGCTGGTAAGGCATAGTCTCTTCTACCCAGCTGGCAGCTATGGCATTCATCAGAGACAGAAGAGGGGAGAGAGAGGAGAGACAGAGGGAGACAAAAGAGAGAGAGAGAGAGACAGAAGACAGAGACATGGAGAGACAGGGGGGAGACAGAAACAGAGAGAAGAGTGGAGTGAGAGACAGAGAGATGGTGGGCCTCACTCCCTCATGGGTGACATCCTCACTGTTGCTCTGGAACCTCACCCAGGCCCTGGCCTCAGCCGCACAGGAATGTGTGATTCTCACATGATTTTCTCCAGTCCAGCCCCCTCCTCTGATCTGCAGCTGGCATCTCCCACTGTGCCCCTGACCCATCCTCTAAACACAGAACCAGGGTGTCCCCAGTAAGTACTGACCTCCTGAAAGCATTGACACATGACCTGGGCTGACAGACCGTCCACTCAGGCCCTGAGACCCTCTGGGACTGCTAGTCCCTAAAACTTTTTCCAAATCCCTTGTAATTCCCCTTGGGGTGTGTCTGTGAGCAGTTGCAACATCCATCCCATTCGAAAGACAGGAGCCCGGCAATAATCCCCGGAACACTGCTCACCTACACTGTCCTTGCCAGGCCCTTGCAACATGCTACCTGCTGACCCTCCTGTCAGGGCACCTGCTCAGAACTGCTGACCATCCCAGTGGGTCACCTGCTCACACCTGCTGACCATCCTGACAGAGTCCTGCTCACACCAGCCCCCTGGAGCTGGCTGGGCACAATTTGTCTGAATCTGCTATCAGTGAAGTCAGCCTGTAGTTGAAAGGAGCAAATACTACAACCACTGTTGTTACACCTGAGAAGAGGTAGTTGGCACTTCCCAGTTGCCATCATTCCCCAAACACCTTCAAATGTAAAGATGCTTCCTCGCGCTGACATAGCCATGCGGAGCACCTGCCTGGTTTCAACTCTGGAAGTCAGTCAGGAGAACCTCCCCTCTCTCTCATCTGGAAGTCGGTCAGGAGACCCTCCCCTCTCTGGTCCAGAAGTCAGTCAGGAGAAACTCCCCACTCTCTCATCCAGAAGTAAGACAGGAGAACCTCCCCTGTCCGGTCAAGAAATCAGTCAGGAGAACCTCCCCTCTCTCTCTCCTGGATGTCAGTCAGGAGAATCTCCCCTCTCTCCCCTGCAAGAGAACCTCCACTCTCTGATCCAGAATTCAGTCAGGAGTACCTCCCCTCTCTCATCCAGAAGTCAGTCAGGAGAACCTCCCCTCTCTCTCATCTGGAAGTCGGTCAGCAGAACATCCACTCTCTGGTCCAGAAGTCAGTCAGGAGAACCTCCGTCTCTCTCGTCTGGAGGTCATTCAGGAGAGCCTCCCCTCTCTCTCATTCAAGAACCTTCCCTCTCTGGTCCAGAAGACATTCAGGAGAACCTCCCTTCTCCCTCATCCAGAAGTAAGACAGGAGAAACTCTCTGTCTGGTCCGGAAATCAGTCAGGAGAACTTCCCCTCTCTCTCGCCTCGAAGTCAGTCAGGAAAATGTCCTGTCTCTCTCATCCTACATCGGTCAGGAGAACCTCCACTCTCTGGTCGGAAGTCAGTCAAAAGGACCTCCGCTGTCTCTTATCTGGAAGTCTGTCGGGGGAAACTCCCCTCTCTCTCGTCCGAAAGTCATTCAGGAGAACTTCCCCTCTCTCTCGTTCAGGAACCTCCCCTCTCTGGTCCAGAAGTCATTCAGGGAAAACTCCCCTGTCTCTCATTCGGAAGTCCATCAGGAGAACCTCCCCTCTCTCATCCAGAAGTCAGTCAGGAGAACTTCCCCTCTCTGATCCAGAAAACAATCAGGAGACCTACCCTCTCTCTCGTCCAGAAGTTAGACAGGAGAACCCTCCGTGTCTGGTCCAGAAATCAGCCAAGAGAACCTCCCCTCTCTCTCATCCAGAAGTCAGTCAGGAAAACCTCCCCTCTCTCTTGTTCAAGAACCTCCCCTCTCTGGTCCAGAAGTCACTCAGGAGAACCTCTCCTCTCTGCTGTCCAGAAGTCAGTCAGCAAAACCTCCCTTCTCTGTCATTCATGAGAACTTCCACTCTCTTGTCCAGAAGTCAGTCAGGAGAAACTCCCATCTCTCTCACTCAATCAAGATTGTCCACTCTCTGGCCCGGAAGTCAGTCAGGAGAAACTCCAGTCTGTCACCCAGAAGTCACTCAGGAGAACTTCCCCTCTCTCGTCCAGAAGTCAGTCAGGAGAACCTCCCCTCTCTCGTCCAGAAGTCAGTCAGGAGAACCTCCCCTCTCTCTCATCCGGACTGTGGTCAGCAGAACCTCCCCTCTCTCGTCCAGAAATCATTCAGGAGAACCTCCAGTGTCTCTCATTCAAGAACCTCCGCTCTCTGGTTGAGAAGCCAGTCAGGAAAACCACCGCTTGCTCCCATCCAAAAGTCAGTCAGGAGGGGCGCCTGGGTGGCGCAGTCGGTTAAGCGTCCGACTTCAGCCAGGTCACTATCTCGCGGTCCGTGAGTTCGAGCCCCGTGTCAGGCTCTGGGCTGATGGCTCGGAGCCTGGAGCCTGTTAAGGATTCTGTGTCTCCCTCTCTCTCTGCCCCTCCCCCGTTCATGCTCTGTCTCTCTCTGTCCCAAAAATAAATTAAAAAAAAAAAACAACAAATGTCAGTCAGGAAAACCTCCCCTCTCTCATCCAGAAGTCATTCAGGAGAATCTCCCCTCTCTCTCATCCAGAAGTCAGTCAGCAGAACTTCCACTCTGTGGTCCAGATGTCAGTCAGGAGAATCTCCCATCTCTCAACCAGAAGTCAGGCAGGAAAACCTCCACTCTCTCTCATCCAGAAGTCAGTCTGGAGAACCTCCCCTCTCTCTCTCATCTGGAAGTTGGTCAGGAGAACCTCCCATCTCTGGCGCAGAATTCATTCAGAAGAAGCTCCCCTCCCTCTCGTCCAGAAGTAAGACAGGAGAACCTCCCCTGTCTGGTCCAGAAATCAGTCAAGAGAACGTCCCCCCTCTCTCGCCTGGAAGTCAGTCATGAGAATCACCCCTCTGTCTCCTGCCAGAACCCCCCCCCTCATCCAGAAGTCGGTCAGCAGAACCTCCCCTCTCTCATGCAGAAGTCAGTCTGGAGAACCTCCCCTCCGTCTTGTTCAAGACCCTCCTCTCTCTGGTCCAGAAGTCAGTAAGGAAAACCTCCCCTCTCTCTCATCCAAAAGTCAGTCAGCAGAAACTCCCCTCTCTCATCCAGAAGTCATTCAGGACCACCTCCCCTCTCTCACATCTGGAAGTCGATCAGGAGAACCTCCCCTCTCTCATCCAGAAGTCAGTCAGGAAACCCTCCCATCTCTGTCCAGAATTAAGACAGCAGAACATCCCGGCACTGGTCCAGAAATCAGTCAAGAGAATATTCCCTCTCTCTCATCTGGAAGACTGTCAGCAGAACCTGTACTCTCTGGTCCAGAAGTCAGTCAGGAGAGCCTCCCCTCTGTCGTCCAGAAGTCACTCAGGAGAACCTCCCCACTCTGTCATCCGCAAGCCGGTCAGCAGAACAACCCATCTCTGGTCCACAAGTCAGTCAGGAGAAGCTCCAGTCTCTCGTCCATAAGTCACTCAGGAGAACCTCCCCTCTCTCATCCAGAAGTCAGTCAGGAGAACCTCCCCTCTCTTGTCTGGAAGTCAGTCAGCAGACCCTCTCCTTTCTCCTCCAGAAGTCAGTTAGAGAACCTCCCCTCTCTCTCGTTGGGAAGTCATTCAGGAGAACCTCCCCTCTCTCTCGTTCAAGAACCTCCCCTCTCTGGTCCAGAAGTCATTCAGGAGATCCTCTCCTCTCTCTTGTCCAGAAGTAAGATAGGAGAACCTCCCCTGTCTGGTCAAGAAATCAGTCAGGAGAACCTCCCCTCTCTTGTCTGGAAGTCAGTCAGCAGACCCTCTCCTCTCTCCTCCAGAAGTCAGTTAGAGAACCTCCCCTCTCTCTCGTTGGGAAGTCATTCAGGAGAACCTCCCCTCTCTCTCGTTCAAGAACCTCCCCTCTCTGGTCCAGAAGTCATTCAGGAGAACCTCTCCTCTCTCTTGTCCAGAAGTAAGACAGAAGAACCTCCCCTGCCTGGTCAAGAAATCAGTCAGGAGAACCTCCCCTCTCTCTCGCCTGGAAGTCAGTCAGGAGAATCACCCCTGTCTCTCCTCCAAGAGAGCCTCCACTCTGTGGTCCAGAGTCAGTCAGGAGAACCTCCATTCTCTCATCCAGAGAGAATCTTGTCAATCAGGGGAACATCCCTGTCACTCATCCGGAAGTCGGTCAGCAGAACCCCCGGTCTCTGGTCCAGATGTCAGCCAGGAGAATCTCCCCTCTCTCTCATCTGGAAGTTGGTCACCAGAACCTCCAGTCTCTGGTCCAGAAGTCAGTCAGCAGAATTTCCCCTCTCTCGTTCAGAAGTCATTCAGGAGAACCTCCCATCTCTCATCCAGAAGTCAGGCAGGAAAATCCCTCTCTCTCGCCCAGAAGTCAGTCAGGAGAGCCCTCCCTCTCTCTCATCTGGAAGTTGGTCAGGAATGCCTCCCCTCTCTGGTCCAGAAGACCAGAATCTTTTGGGTTTTCCATATCGAGTATCATGTCATCTGTGAAGAGTGAAAGTTTGACCTCCTCCTGGCTGATTTGGATGCCTTTTATTTCTTTGTGTTGCCTGATTGCAGAGGCTAAGACTTCCAGTTAATTCTATGATGAGTAATAGTGGAGATAGTGAACATCTCTGTCTTGTACCTGACTTTAGGGGAAAAGTTCTCATTTTTTCCCTCTTGAGGATGATATTAGCGTTGGGTCGTTCAATATGGCTTTTATGATCTCGAGTTAGGCTCCTTCTATCCCTACTTTCTTGAGAGCTTTTATCAAGAAACGTTGCTGTATTTATTCAAATGCTTTCTCTGCACCTATTGAGAAGATCATATGGTTCTTGTCCTTTCTTTTATTGATGTGATGAATCACGTTAATTATTTTGTGGATATTGAACCAGCCTTGCATCCCAGGTATAAATCACACTTGGTTGTGGTGAATATTTTTTTTTTTTTAATATTGTTGGATCGGGTTGGCTAATACCTTGTTGAGGAACTTTGCATCCATGTTCATCAGGGAATTTGGTCTATAGTTCTCTTTGTTAGTGGAGTCTCTGTCTGGTTTTGGAATCAAGGTAATGCTGGCTTCATAGAAAGAGTTTGGAAGTTTTCTGTCCATTTCTGTTTTTTTGGAACAGTTTCAAGAGAATAGGTGTTAACTCTTCTTTAAGTGTTTGGTAGAATTCCTCTGGAAAACCATCTGGCCCTGGAATCGTGGTTTTTTTGGCAGATTTTTTTATTACTAATTCGATTTCCTTACTGATTATGGGTTTGTTCACATTTTCTATTTATTCCTGTTTCAGCTTTGGTAGTGTATATATTTCTAGGAATTTGTCCGTTTCTTCCAGATAGTCCATTTTAGAGGCATATAATTGTTCATAATATTCTCTTATTATTGTTTGTGTTTCTGTTGTGTTGGTTGTGATTTCACCTCTTTCGTTCTTGATTTTGCTTATTTGGTTCCTTTCCTTTTTCTTCTTGATCAAACTGACTAGTGGTTTATCAATTTTGTTAATTCTTTCAAAGAACCAGCTTCTGGTAGAACAGTAGATCTGTTCTACTGTTTTGTTTTGTTTGTTTGTTTGTTTTTGGTTTTGATAACATTAATTTCTGCTCTAATGTTTGTCATTTCCTGTCTTCTGGTGTTTTTGGGTTTTATTTGCTGTTGTCTTCCAGCTCCTTAAGGCATAAAGTTAGGTTGTGTCTCTGAGATCTTTCTTCCTTTTTTAGGAAGCCCTGCGTTGCTACATACGTTCCTCTTATGACCACCTTTGCTGCATCGCAGATGTTTTCGGTTGTGGTGCTATCATTTTCTTTGAATTCCATATACTTAACTTCCTCTTTCCCTTCTGTGTTAGCCCATTCAATTTTTGGTAGGATGTTCTTCAGTCTCCAAGAATGTGTTACCTTTACAAATTGTTTCTTGTGATTGATTTGAGTTTCATACCATTGTGGTCTGAGAATATGCACGGTATGATCTTGATCGTTTTGTACTTACTTAGGGCAGATTTGTTTCCCAGTATATGGTCTTTTCTGGAGAATGTTCCATGTGCACTGGACAAGAATGTATTTTCTGATGCTTTAGGATGAGATATTCTGAATATATCTGTGAAGTCCATCTGGTCCAGTGTGTCATTCAAAGCCTTTGTTTCTGTGTTGATTTTTTGATTAGATGATCTGTCCATTGCTGCTAGTGGGGTGTTAAAGACTCCTCCTATTGTGGTATTACTGTTGATTCGTTTCTTTATGTTTGTTTTTAATTGATTTATATATTTGGATGGTCCCACATTTGGCACATAAATGTTTACAATTTTTAGGTCTTCTTGGTGGATAGACTCCTTGATTATGATATAATGCCCTTCTGCATCTCTTGATACAGTCTTTATTTTAAAGTCTAGATTGTCTGATAGATGTATGGTTATTCCTGCCTTCTCCACCTCCTTATTTTAAATCTTAAGATATCTTTCGGTCTAAAGGGGGTCATTTGTAAGTAACATATAGATAGATCTTGTTTTCTTATCCATCATATCTTTTGATTGGAGCATTGAGTCCATTGTGTGTTTAGAGTGAGTACTGAAAGATATGCATTTATTGCCATTATGATGCTTGTAGAGTTGGAGTATCTGGTGTTCTATGGTCCTTTCTAGTCTTTTGTTCCTTTTGGTATACACACACACACACACACACACACACACACACACACACACACACATATATATATATGTGTATATATATATATACATGTATATATATGTATATATATATGTATATGTGTATATGTGTATATATATATATATATATATATATATATATATATATATATATATATATATATATATATATATATATATACATATAAATATGTGTGTGTATATATATATACACATATATATAGTAAATATATTTTATACATACATATACATATATATGTATATGTATACATATTTCTGCATTTATATTATATTATATTATGTTATGTTATGTTATGTTATGTTGTGTTGTGTTATGTTATGTTATGTTATGTTATGTTATGTTATGTTATGTTATGTTATGTTATGTTATGTTATGTTATGTTATGTTATGTTATATGAGATCATATGACCAGGCAAGATAAAGGACATGGTGCACCAAGGGAGCATGACAGAGATTCGGCTCTGAGGCAGGAAAAGGTAGAAGGCACTCCCAGGCAGGTGGAAGGAAATCACACTCTGAAGATAATGAGGACACTGCTCTCTCAGGTAGGATGAAGGATATGCTTCTCTAGGCAGGATTATGGGGATGACACTCACAAAAAGGATGATGGACAAGGTGCTCCTACACAGGATAAGGGATATTACTCTACTATGCATGATAGCAAAAGGGCGCTTTCAGGAAGGATGGTGGAGTTTGTGTCCCAAGTGGTTGGTGGATATCCTGTTCCCTGGCAGGATGCAGAGACCAAACACCCTGTCACAATGACAGAATGGCATTTCCACCCTGAAGGATGGAGATCGTGCCCCATGCAGGCTAGTGGGATGGCACTCCCAGGTAAAACAAAACAAATCATGTACCTCTCCCCTGCCAAAAAAAAAAAAAAAAAAAAAAAAAGACGATGGAGAGGGCACTCCAAAATAGGATAAAGGAAATCATGCTCTCAGGTAGGATGACTGAAAACAGGCTCCCAGACTGGAAGTTGGAGATGGTCCTATAAATAGGATGATGTACATTTTGATCCCAGGAAGGGAGACAGACAGCATGCCGAAAAACAGGATGAAGGTGACTACCCTCATTCGTGGCCACACAACCAGGAACATTGATGGATATGGTGCTGTCAGGCAAAAAGGCATATAAGGACTTCCAAGCAGGATGAGTACATTGCACTACCAGGCAAAATGAAAGAAACGGTGCTCCAAATGAGATTCAGCTTCCTGCCAGCATGACATATTTGGCGCTCCTGGACAGCATGACAGAGTTGGAGGTCCCAGGAAAGAGGGAGGCGACTCTTCTTCCTGGCAGGATGAGGGAGACAGGCTCCCAGGGAAGATGTTGGCAGAAATGTTTGCTGGAAGGATGGCAGAGTTGGCATTCTGAGGCAAGATGATGGAGATCACACTCCCAGGAAGGGTGAGGGATACGTGCTCCAGGCTGGGCTGTAAGAAAATGTCCCAGGGCAAGAAGAAAGAGATTATCCTAAATTCAACCAAGGCACAATGGACAGATGTGCTCCCAGGCAAGATGCTGGAGAAGATGCTCCCTGGCAGGATGTCAGAGATGACCTTCCTAGGCAAGATGTGGGGATAAACCTCCAAGGAAGGATGACAAAAGAACTCCCAGGCAGGAACCATAGACAGAACTCCAGGTCAGGATGAAACGCATCCTTCTCCCTGGCACCCCGACAGGATGATGGAGGCAGATCTCCCAGGCAGTATGAGGATGATTGCTCTAGCAGTGTAAACGACCATAAGGCGCTTTGAGGCAAGATGAAAGATATTGTGTTACCAGGTAGGACGACTGAAATGGAGCTCCTGGGCAGGATGATAAGGATTGTGTTCCATACAGTATGTCTCAGAACTTGCTTTCAGGTAGGATGATGCATTTGGAGCTCTTAATTATGACTGGCATTGCTATCTCAGGCAGAATGAGGTAGAATTGCTCCTAGGCAGGCTGGTGGAGACCGTGTTCCCTGGCAGGATGAAAGAGGCAGCCTTTCTAGGCATAACGATGGTTTCTTGCTCTCGGCCAGTATTAAGGAGAAGGCACTTTCAGGTAGGAATTGTAGACTGTGCTCCAGGGTGGGAATTAGGAGAACGTGCTACTAGGTACGATTAGAAAGAGGGAGCGCCAAGGCAAGATGATGGAGATCTGTTCCCAAAAGGATAAAGGAGACAATGATCCCATTCAGGACGACCAAGAATGCTCTCCAAGATAATAAATTGGAGGTATCCCTTCAGACAGAATTACAGAGATCGTGCTTGTTAGAAGGATTATGGGTTTGCATTCCCAGGCATCATGAAGGAGAGGACCCTTCGAGGCAGGAGGATGGATACAGGACTCCTAGGCAGGCAGGATGTCAGATATTGTGCTGCCAGACCAGAGTATCGACATGGTGCTCCATGGAAAGATGATGGAGACTGTATCCCAAGCCGGGATGATGGGGAACATGATACCAGCAAATATGACATAGAAGGCACTCCCAGGCAGGATGTCAGCGACTGACTTCCCAGGCAGGTTTAAGGAGATTGTGCTCCCAGATAGGATGAAGGAAAGGTACAGCACTCAGAGGCAGTACAGCAGAGACAGCAATCCAGGGGAGCATGATGTGGATCATGATCAGAGGCTGGCTAAGGTAGATGGTGCTCCCAGGAAAATGG
>NC_080801.1:720000-800000 GCF_028018385.1 Neofelis nebulosa
TTGGGCTTGATGCTGTCAGTGTAGAGCCTTTCCTGAATCTTCTGTCCCCCTCTTTCTGCCCCTGCTCTGCTTGTATTCTCTGCTTCTCAAAAAGAAGTAAACATTAAAAAATGTGGATGTAAAATGTAACCCTGCCATTCTCCTGTCTCTATGACCCAGAGAGAACTCCTGTGGCTCCTCTGTCGTTGACAGAGTTCTAATGCTCTCTTTTATATGACAGTTGCTCTTTTCAAACTGCAGGGTTGTGTTTTTTATTTCTTCTTTCTTTTTTCTGCCCAAAGACAGAGGAGTCTGTTCCTCATCCTCCCCAACTACCCCTGGCAACGTTAGGGGTGAGTGTTTCCTTTGTTACTGTCTCTCTGTCTTGCTGTTGTCTTTCGATTTTCTATGTTTTGTTAGGCACAATCTGTGCAGTCAGTCCTCAGCTCCTCACGAGGAATTGTTATATCAATGCATGCAATCCCCAGGGAGCTGGACAAATTGGAAGTACACCTTTTGGCTGGTTCACCAGAAACGTAGTCAGGGAGTTCAGGCACAAGAGCACCTAGCTCCAGGGGACCCAACAAAGGTGAGGTTTGTCTACCCATTACTGACAAGATCGCAATTCAAAGGAACTAGTGGAGGTGAAACAAATGGGAAATTTATTCAGAGACCGACACCAGAAATGCAGCAGACTCACATCAAAGTCTCTCTCTAACGTGCTGAAAATACTTCCAGGTTTATGTAAGGAAAATGTGGGACAAAAAGAGGTAGGCATACACAGGTGGTCACTAAGGTCAGGTTGGTCATTGTCTTGGGCTTGAGGGTGGAGTCTTATTGGCTCAGGCAGTCCTTATTGCTAGAGGAGTAGATTCAGTTCCCATCAGGTGATACTTTGCTCTCAGGATCCTGAATTAAGAGATAAGCTGAGGGTGGGGAGGGGGTGCCTGGGTGGCTAGGTTGACTAAGCATCCTACTTCAGTTCAGGTCATGATCTAATGGTTCATGGGTTCATGCCCCGCATTGGGCTCTGTGCTGACAGCTCAGAGCCTGGAGCCTGTTTCTGATTCTATGTCCCCTGCTATCCCTGCCCGTCCCCCCACTTGAGCTCTGTCTCCCTCTGTCTCAAAAATAAATAATCATAAAGAAGGAGAGAAGCTGGAAAGAAAAGGTTAATCAATTGGAAAGTTTAAGGTCAATATGGAGGTAATTGAAATCTTTCACCTTGGAGGAGTTGAGTTCAAGGCCTTCCTACACAGCCATCTTGAACCGAAACTAGAATAGGGTCCCTGTGAATCCTATTTTGATTGGGAAAAGTGTGGGAGAAATCCAAGGAAGGAGGCAATAAAAGAAAGGATTCTGCCAGTTCTGTGTACAAATCGACATAAACACCAGTACCTCCCCTGATTACAAGCGTGGCATGTACAGAGAAAGGCATAGTAAAGGCCTTCGAATTGGAAAAAGTAAAAATAAAAACTATCTCGATTGTTTTATTTATTTATTTTTCGATTTGTATTTTGGAAAGAGAGAATGAGCAGAGACGGGGAGAGAAAGAGACAGAGAGAAAGACAGAGAGAAAAGCTTAAGCAGGCTCCATGCTTAGCACAGAGCCCCACACGGGGCTCAATCCCCTGACCATGGGACCATGACCTGAGCTGCTGAACCCAGCAGTCTGGTAGTCAACTGATGGAGCCATCAAGGTGCCCTGAAAACTGCCGCAACTCTTAATTCATGGGGTTATCAGTATGAAACAAATTCTAAGGGGTATACATCAGTTTTCTAGAACTCAAACATAATTAAATAACCCCCAGAATACACGGTCAATATATACAACTCAGTTTTATTTGTACACATAAGCAATGAAAAATTAGAATATGAAATGCTTTTAAAGAACCATTTAATATCACACCAAACATTGAAATACTTACATTTAAATCTAACAGCCATGCACAGGATCTGTATGCTAAAAGCCACAGAAGGCTGATTGGATCAATCAAGGAAGATATAAATAAATGGAGAGATATGCCATATCTACCCATGGAAGCCTCGCTAGTAAGACGTCAATTATCAACTTGATGTAGAGATTCAACATAATCCCAGTCGAAATCCCAGGATTTTTTTGTGGATATCAGCAAGCTGATTCTAAAATGTGTGTGAAAAGACAAAGGAACTAGAACAGCCAAACAGCTCTGAAAAATAACCAAGTGGGAGAACTCATGCTGCACAATTTTAACACTCAGTATAATCCTCCCATAATCAAGGCAGTGTGATATTGAAGAAGGATGGAGACACAGGTCAAGAGATAGAACAGAGAATCCAGGAACTGACCCCATACACAAGCATCCTCACCCAACTTCTCATAATGACATGTAGCCAACCTAACAGAAAAAGGGATATAGTCTTTCATCAAGTGTTACTGGAACAATTAAGTGTTCGTATGCGATAGTAATCAATGAACTAAGTAATTAATTGTTTAATTAATTGGTTCATTGATTAATTAATTAAGAGAAACCCTGACCTAAATTCATAACTTATACAAAAATTCACTCAAATGGATCATAGATGTAAGTGTAAAGTACAAAATTATAAAACTTTCATAAGTAAGAAGGAGTGATGTTGATTCATTGAATCATTCAATAAAAACTTTTGGAGCATTTAGAGTGAGACAACACAGTCTACACCCGCAGGATCCACTACTGAACACAGGGAGGAAGGATTACTGTGATCTTGGTGCTTAATAGTCCAGTTGGGGAGACTGGCAAAGATAGTGGAAATAGAAACTATGGTAGAGAATAATGAATGGGGAAAAAAAGGAAATACATCTTGGAGAGGATATAAGAATTGGGGGAAGGGGTGTGAAATACTAGACAGGGTGAAATTCTAGACACAGAGGGTCCTGCTGAAGAAGGTGTCAGTTGAATAAATACCTCAAGGAAATGAGAGAACTACCTGCTGACAGGAGGGTGATCTAGGCAGAAGGACCCATGAATTCCCCAAGGCAGGAGTGTGAACGTGTGTACTGATGGGAAGCAAGGAGGCCAGTATAGACAGAGAAACGAGGATGAGAAGAAGGAGGAATAAAGAGGTGGAGGTTGTGGGTCAAGGAGGAGAAAAAGAGGATGAGGGAGAGAAGGATGTAAAGACTGCCAGCAATAGACAAGGTGAAGCCAAATCTGGTCATACCTGTTCCTCCGCCTCACATTACCCGCTGCAGTTCTTTTTATTTTTTAATTGACATTTACCAAACTGTGTTTGGACCACGAAAAGCTAATTCTCCTTGTAGCAACTAATTGAAGCAAGAAAATGGAACATGCTAAATGATCGATAGCAGTGTTTAAATAGGTTATGGCATGCCATGTGGCCTTTAAAATTCATAGCCCTGCAGAACATTTATGACCTAGCGAAATGCTCATATCACTAGATGACCAGAAATGGGATTCACAGCTACATAGCTAATTTTGGTTAATGCATGTACATATACCTCTTCCCTGGCGATTATACCACAGTGTTAAAGATGCTTACCTCCAGGGGCGCCTGAATGGCTCAGTTGGTTAAGCATCTGGCTCTAGATTCCAGCTCAGTTATGATTCCACAGTGTGTGGGACCAAGCTGCATATTAGACTCTGCACTGACAGCGTGGAGCCTGCTTATGATTCTATCTCTGTCTCTCCTCCCATCCCTCACTCTTGCTCATCTCTCTCTCATTCTCTCTCTCTGCCAAAAATACATAAACATAAAAAAGGTGTTCAGATATGCTTATCTCCAGGTGTTTGACTTATGACTATTTTTCTTTCTTTTTTATTTTTAATTTTCTAACTTTTCTGCAATAAACTTTAAGACTACCATAATCATAAAATAACGTTTCAAATAAATGATTCAGTCTAGTATCATTTAAATAAATAAAGTGTTTCAATTTCATAAACTTATTAGGTACATTCAACATATCAAGGATAGTTTCAAATAGTCCAGTGTTAACGTTGCTAAGGTCTAGATTACAATGGGAGTCTAGGGATACCTGGGTAGCTGAGTCAGCTGAGTGTCCAACTTCTGCTCAGGTCATGATCTCACAATTTGTGAATACAAGCACCACACCAGACTCAGTGCTATCAGCATAAAACTCACTTTGGATCATCTGTCCCCTCTTTTTGCCCGTTCTCTGTTTGTGCTCTGTCTCAAAATAAACATTATTTTTTTTATTTTTTATTGTTTTAATTTATTTAATGTTGATCTATTTTTAAGAAAGAGTAAAAGCCGGAGAGAGAGAGAGAGAGAGAGAGAGAGAGAGAGAGAGAGAGAGAGAGAGAGAGAGAGAGAGAGAATCCAAAATCTAAATCTGATTCCGGGCTCAAACTGACAGACTGTGAGATCATGATCTGACCTGAAGTCAGATGCTTGACCGATTGAGCCACACAGGAGTCCATGAAAACTGTGAGTTTATAAGATATTACATTTGTTTGAAAATCATATAATTGGCTTTACACCATATGCTATTGGCTTTAGGAAAGACTTTAGTGAACAGATTCATCAACCCACTTACTCTAATTAATATATTAACTTCCAAAATATCACCTTCAGTGGGTCTGCTCCAGGACCATATCATATTAAACGCGAACAAGCAAGCAAGCAAACAAACAAACAGACAGACAGAGAAACAAACAATACAAGAACTAGTAGCAAATCATGTCGCATAATGATCCATCCCACTGTCAAATTCTGTTACTATTTTTTTGGCCAAAGAGCTTATTTCAAAGGATTCTATTGTTTTCAATACAGATGAACTTCTGCAAATGGTTCAGCATATAGGTTTGAGGACATACTGAAAATGTAAAGGAAATACAGAATTTTATATTGTATAGCCTTAGGCCTCTAACTTCAATGAAACTCCAGAAGGAGAACATTATCAGCACCATGAATTCTTTCCCTGCGATCACTCCCCATTCCTGCTCCATCTCACTTCCCCAACATTATCAATATCCTGACTTTGAGCAACAGAGATTAAATTAGTCCATGTTTGAAATATATAAAAATATAATGGAATAATATGCATTTCTTTAGATCTGGCTTCTTCCGTTCAACATTATAAGGCTCATCGATGTTGTTTTGCATAGGTGTAACTCAGGGATTGGTACTTCCACGTTGTATTCCCTTACATGATTATTTAACAATTTGCTTATCCATTCCACTGTTGATTCACGTTTGGAATGTATGTTTCCATACTGTACTTATTATACGGAAGGCTGCTATGAACATTTCCCTTTTACTGTGCACAGCATGAAACATATCTACTACAGCATGTTAATGTTTAGTTAGCTGCCTTAGCCTTAAACCCTGGCTGTACATCAGAATCACCCTGATGTCTTGATGTCAGTTCCACAGATCATTCTAATTTGAGCTTGGGTTAATAACCACTAGGGTAGATGTTGAAATCCCAGACAAAAGGAGGAGATGAATCCAGTTTAAGGAATTCTCAATGGGTTCCTCTTTCTGGACAATAAAATGTAATGTAAAAATTATTTTGTGGCCATAATGAGATCACTTTCCTCCTCCTCCTCTTCCTCCTGCCCCTCCCCCCTCCTCCTCCTCCCCCCCTCCTCCCACTCCTCCTCCTCCCCCTCCTCCTCCTCCTCCTCCTCCTCCTCCTCCCCCTCCTCCTCCTCCTCCTCCTCCTCCTCCCCCTCCTCCTCCTCCTCCTTCTTGTTCTCCTTCTTCTTCTTCTTCTTCTTCTTCTTCTTCTTCTTCTTCTTCTTCTTCTTCTTCATCTTTTTCTTCTTTTCTTCTTTTTTCATAAAGCTCCTACACAATAAGACTACCTATAGGCTTTTAGAGACTCTGCATGGCTTCCATAATATGTTCAACTATCCCCAAATTCTCAAAGGAAACGTCTTTAGACATTTTTTAAATATATGTGTTCCATGATATGGCACACTTGAGTGGGAGATTAGGGTATCAAATATCTAGACATATCCTAGTTTGGTATCCCAGCTCCATAAATACTGAGACTTGAAAAGGCAAGAGTTAATTTTCCATGGTCCAGATAAAGACAGAAATAAGTGAGATCTCCTTAGTAGTAACTGTTACAACTGAAAATTTAGTTGGTGGTCTTTAATTTTCTAGTTTCCTGAAACTGCTTTTTGGATTCATGCCCAGAATCTGTCTTGATGAATATATGTCAGAGAATGAAAGCCAAAAACGAACAATGTGACTCTAGAAAGTACTGCAACAGTTAACATTGAGGTATCACAAAACTCTGAAAACACGTTCTTCAAGTTCAGACTCCAATATGAACTGAGAGGTAGGAGAAAACGGAGGTCATGCTATAACTCTTTTGTGAAACGTGAAGATATGTGCAGTAACTTATTATTTTTGTGAAGTTAGGTAATTGCCTCTGGATTGTGATGTAAATGCTGTTTCCGGTTGCACTTGAATCCGAAAATTCCTTCAGCAGACTCCCCTCCCACCTGATTTGACGTTGACTCAACCACTTCACCAAGAAAGATTTCTAAACTTTGACCATGTTTGAGTGTTTATAAAAGTTTCTAGAAGCATGGAAGACCTCATCCTTGCCTTCAAGAAACTTATAATATTTGAGGGTAGGAAAAACCCAAACACCATACAAAGCACAGTAAGACTTCAAGGTCAAGTTTCATGTATCAGGAGAAGTCCACTGAGCTGAGTTGATCAGTAACGGCATCTCAGAGGCATAGCACAAAGAATCTTAAAGGATGACCAAATTTCTAGCTGGCAGGCAGAAAGGAGAAGGACAAAGGAAACAAAAACAAATGTGTGGGGGAAAAAAGGAGGGGCAGGCATTCCAAGAACAGTGAGAACAACCATGTTGGAGTTTGAGATTCTTCTACAACAGTGGCCATTAAGTATTTTTGACGACGACAAAGACTGGGTAGAAGATGAGGTACCTACATAACCCATCAATTCCATCATCTTATGTCAGGAGGTCTTGTTGACAGCAAAGAATTGGAGACGATCATTTAGAACCTCTAGATGGTAATAACAAAGCAATTTGGTAGAAACAAAACAAAGAAAAGTTATAATTCTAAGCAAACTTCTGTAAGTGTGTGAATTAATATCCAATCAATAAACAATTGAAATCCATGACCAACTTAAGACCCCTCTTGTGTTTCTCTGTTAATGGGACATTGTCTTCAGTTGCTCAAGTGGGAAAGAGACTCCTTGTCAGTCGTCCCCTCCTCAACGTCTTTCCCGTGATCCATTCAGCAGCAGAGGTTCTCAACTCCACCTCCAACGTATGCCAAGCCAGCTAGTTTCTCACCACCTTCTGCCTAATCTCCGTTTTCGTTCTTAGCCTCCTGCTGCCTTTCCCTCCCCACCAAAATCCCAGTTCATTCTTTTCACTGCATCAGGAATGGAATCCAAAAATCCTGAATCTGAGCAGTTCATTCCTCTGCTTAAAACAACCCTCCAATCTCCACTGTACTCAAAATGACACATAGAATCTGTAACGTGACCACCAGATGTTGGCAGTCCTGCCTCATCACCCCTCTAATGCCATCTTTCCTCATTCTCCTTTCATTAGGTGATTGGGACCGTCTCTTCTCCTGGTTTCTCAAATTAGACCCACGTAGGTTCCGCTTAGGATGCATTTTGGGTTCGCTAGTTTCCTTACAGTTCTTGCTATGGGTCCAAGTTTGAATAAAGGACTTTTCTCCCCAAGAAACCGTTGTTGGCCTATCCTCTAATCGAGATTTTGTGCCCTGTGTCATTCCTTCTCATAACATTTAGTCTTTTATTTAACAGCATTTGCCACAAGTTGTGATTACACATGTACCTTTTGTAGCTGAGGTTTGAAACATCCTGAATATATGGAGCGTGCATGTTTGATCACTGTGTACTTGAACCTAATAGCACCTGACACCTAAGGTGCTCAATATGTATATCCACAGTGCCTGAAATAGGGGACTTTTAAGTATCTCCCGGTGTGCTGGACTGCAATATACATTCAAGTCTTTAATAATCTCTACCACCAAATTTAGTATTCATATACAAAAAAGGGAAGGGTCACCTCCTCGAGAATAGGAAAAACAGTTTGCCTCATTGATAGCTTCTACGGTGTAGCTTACATTTTGACCTACAAAAGACCCCACCCTGGAGATACAGTGTGCATGGATGTCGTGACAACTATGAGGAAATCAAAACAAAATACAGTGTTTATTGAGTGTAATGTGCCAGGATTTTTTCCACACGTTTTACAGCATTACCAATAACCTCACAACTATACTGAACATAGGCGGTATACTTCCCCTTTACAAATTGGAAAAGCAAACTCTGCATTTGCCTACAATCTAAGATCTGGCTGGTAGAAGAAATTGATGGGGCCAGGTAATTGAAAAAATCCACAATTTTGTCCAAGGTAACCTCTGGGAAATCAGAAAATGAGCGGCTTTCATAAGTGCAGCTGCCCAGCGCCTTTCGGGGGAGCCGTCTGTGTGGAGCCGGGGCTTTGGCGCCATCACATCTCCAGGATCTCACTACCAGGAGAAACCCCCATTGTTGGGAAGGGCGAGAACATCCATCCATGGTAACTTAAGGTGTTTTAACCCCTGTCAAGATAGTGCAAACCTCCAATGACTTCATTCGGTACTTCAAGGAGCAAATCAAAGCACACCTCGTGGGATTTTCAAAAATCACTCTGAGATGAGAAATCAAACAAGGAAAGTCATAGCAACACAAAGCAAGTAACACTTTCCAAAACACACCTCCAGAAGGGCCAGGCCATGGAGAGGGGATGAGCCCACTTTAATGTAGCAGTGCTCTCAGGTGCAGAGCACATAAAACAAAACAAAACAAAACACAACAACAACAACAACAACAACAACAACAATAACAACAAAAACGTTAAAACACATAAGGAATAGAAAACTATCCACAATGATGAAACGGAAGAATTCCCCTCAGAAGAAATTCCAGGAGAAGTGACCGTTAAAGAATTGACCCAAATAGATAAAAGCAGTATAACAGCAAAAATTTAGAATAATTGTATAAGATTAATCACTGGGCTTGAAAAAAGGCATAGAAGACAACAGAGAATTTAGTATAGCAGTGATAAAAGAACTAAAACATAGCCATGGTTAATTAAAAAGGCAATGACATAGGGATTGATTTAATCACTGATACAAAAACAGATAAGCTGGAAACTTGGATGTCTATCACTGAAGTTAATAGTTATGCGATCGTAGCAATAGCTAATTCTAAAAAACTATTAAATAACGAAAAGCAGAAAGCTAAAATATGTCAAGGTTTAAATACATAGCATGAGCCGTGCAGCTGTATAGTTTTTAAAAATTCTAGGATATCAAATAATATTATGTGATAGCCATTGTAACACATGCAAAGTTCACCATTTCTACCTTTGCTCTTCTACATGTGGAGTAATACGCTATTGGGCCTTATAGAATATCTGAAAAAATGAATACTAAAAATTAAAAAAAATTTTGAAAGTATATGTTGCTAGGGAGTTTGTCATGTCAAACAAAGTTATAAATAGGTGTTATTTCCAAACCCTATTCACGTGCACTCTTATTATGGCTAGAGTCCATAAAAAGTTATTGCACAATTGCGATAAACATGATTACCAGTGCAATCTATTTTTTTTAATTCCATTTGTTCATTTATTTGAAAGCCAGAATAGAGCATAGAGAATGTACCCTGTAGGTTCTGCATTCTCTCCTTGATTCCAAATGTCTTATTTAGGATGCTACCATAAAGACGGTAAAACAATATTATCTGTACCATGAACGTGTAAAATTTGGTACACCTCACTAGTATTACAATTTTACTGATTAGCATATGTGTTTACAAATACACAGGTGTGCACTGGGTGAAGTTAGATGTTTCATGCTCCTATCCATAACATGAGGAATCCAATATATTTTAAAGAGTTAGATTCCAGTTACCAATTCTAATGTGGGATTACATGCACAGTTCTTGCTTATTTCTCACTTATTGTGCAATTATGAAGTAAACATAGAGCCCAAAGAGTAAATTCTTTTTATCTACACTTAACTGAACATATATCACTGAAAGTCAAACTTTGGCCTTTCAAAGATGACATGAGACTGAACGCGGAAAACCCAAAAGACTGCATGAAAACGCTGCTAGATCTGATACATGAATTGACCAAACTCAGAGGATACAAAATCAGTGTAAAGAAACTGGTTGCATTTCTATACACCAATAAGGAAGCAACAGAAAGAGAAGTCAAGAAATTAATGCCAGTTACAATTTCACCAAGAACCCTAAAATACCTAGCAAGAAACCTAACCAAAGATGTAAAAGATCTGTACGGTGAAAAGTATAGAAAATGTATGAAGGAAAATGATGAAGACACAACAAAATCAGGGAAAAAAAAGCAATCCATGCCTATAGAGTGGAAGAATGAATAGTGTTAAAATGTCAATACTACCCAAAGCAATCTACACATTTAATGCAATACCAATCAAAATTGTACCAACATTCTTCTCCAGACTAGAGCAAGCAATCTGAAAGTTTTCACGGAACAACCAAAGAACCTGAGTACTCAAACTTATGTTGAAAAAAGAAAGCCAAAGTGGGAGGCAGCCCAGACTCTAGCCTCTCCTACGAAGCTGTAATCATCAAGATAGTATGACATTGGCACAAAAGCAGGCACATTAACCAATGAAACAGAATAGAGAACCCAGAAGGGGCGCCACAAATGTATGGTGAACTAATCTTTGACAAAGCTGGAAAGAGAATCCAATGGATAGAAGACAGTCTCTTTACAAATGGTGCTGGGAGAACTGAACAGCAACATGATGAAAGAATCAACTAGATGACTTTCTTTTTTTTTTTTTTTTAATTTTTTTTTCACCATTTTTAATTTATTTTTGGGACAGAGAGAGACAGCATGAACGGGGGAGGGGCAGAGAGAGAGGGAGACACAGAATCGGAAACAGGCTCCAGGCTCCGAGCCATCAGCCCAGAGCCTGACGCGGGGCTCGAACTCACGGACCGCGAGATCGTGACCTGGCTGAAGTCAGACGCTTAACCGACTGCGCCACCCAGGCGCCCCTAGATGATGACTTTCTTACAACGTGCACAAAAATAAATGCAAAATGGATGAAAGACTTAAATGTGAGACAGGAAACCTTCAAAACACTAGAAAAGAAAAGAGGAAAAAAAAAACCCTTTGACCTCAACTGCAACAATTTCTTCCTTGACATGTCTCAAAAGCCAAGGGAATGAAAAGCAAAAATGAATTTTCAGGACCTGGTCTACATAAAAATCTTCTGCACTGCAAAGGAAACAATCAGCCAAATTAAAAGACAACTGATGGAAGGAGTGAAGATATTTGCGAATGACATATTGGTAAAGGGTTAGTGTACAAAATGTATCAAGAACTTACCCAAGTCACACCTGGAAAATGTAATACAGTGAAAAAATGGGCAGAAGACATGAATAGACACTTTTCCAAAGGAGACATCTAGATGGCCCACAGACATATGGAAAGATGCTCAACATCACTTATCATCAGGAAAATACAAATCAAAGCCACACTGAGATACCACCTCACACTAGTCAGTGTGGCCAAAATGAGCAACTCAGGAAACCACAGATGCTGGTGAGGATATGGAGAAAGAGTAACCCTCTCTCACTGTAGGTGGGAAAGGAAACTGGTGCACCACTGTAAGCATGAAACCTACAGACAGCACACTGACTCTAAACGCGTATCATTCCATAATAACACTGAATTTCAATGGACTAAATGCCCTCACCAAAAAACATAGCATATCAGAATGGATAGAAAAAACAAAAACAAAAAGACAAAACAAGACCCATCTCTTTGCTGTCTACAAGAGACTGATTTTAGACATGAGGACACCTTCAGATTGAAAGGGAGGGGATGGAGAACTATCTATCATGCTACTGGAGGTCAAAAGAAACCTGGAGTCGCCAACTTATATCATACAAAGTAGAGTTTAAATTAAAGGCTGTAACAAGAGATGATGGAGGGCTTTCTATATTAATTTCAGGGTCTCTCCATCAGGAAGAGCTGAACATTTAAATGTCTACACACCAAATTCGGAGACACACAAATATATAAAACAATTAATTAAAAACATACAGAACCTTGTTGATAAGAATGTGGTAATTGCAGGGACATTAATAAATCACAGAAATAAAGATGGCAAATCTCCAAAAGCATGGAGATTAAAAAACATCCCACTAACGAAAAAATGGGTCAACCAGGCAATTTGAGAAGAAATTAAAAGATATAAGGAAACAAATGAAAATGAAATACAACAATGCAAACTCTTCGGGATGCAGCAAGGGCAGTCCTGACAGGGAACAACAAACAAAACTAAACAAAATAAAACACCAACAAAAACAACAAGAAACATTGCTATCCAGGCCTATATCAAAAACAAGAAAAGTCCCCAATACAAAATCTAACAGCACACCTAATGGAACCACAAGCAGAACAGCAAAGACACCCCAAACCGAGCAGAAGAAGAGGAATAATAAAGATCAGAGCAGAAATAAACAATATGGAGTCTAAAAGAAAACAGGAGAGCACATCAATGAAACCAAGAGTCGTGTTTTTGAGAAAATACACACAAGTGATAAACATCTAGCCTGGCTTCTCAAAAAGAAAGGAGAGGGGACCCAAATAGGTTAAATCGCAAATGAAAATGGATTTATTACAACGAATCCCTCAGAAATTCAAGCAATCATCAGGAAACACTATAAAATCTTCTACGACAAGAAACCTGACAACCTGGAAGAAATGGACAAACGCCTCCATACCCACACACTTCCAAAACTCAAACGGAAGAAATAGAAAATGTGAACGCACCCATAACTAGTGAGGAAATTGAATCAGTTATCAAAAATCTCCCAATATATAAGAGTCCTGGACCAGGTGGCTTCCCTGGCGAATTCTAGCAGACATTTAAAGCAGAGATAATAGCTATCCTTCCCAAGCTGTTCCAAAAAATGGAAATGAAAGGATACTTCCAGACTCATTTTATGAAGCCAGCACTACTTTGATTCCCAAACCAGACAGAGACACAGAAAAAAAGGAGAATTACGGGCCAATATCCCTGATGAATAGGGGTGCAAAAATTCTCAACAAGATACTAGCAAATCACATTCAAAAGCATATAGAAAGTATTATGCAACACAATCAAGTTGGATTCATTCCTGGCCTGCAGGGCTAGTGCCATATTCACAAATCAATCATTGCGCTACATCACATTAATGAAAGAAAAGATAAGAACCATAGTCCACTGTCAATAGGTGCAGAAAAAAGTATATGAGAAAATACAGCTTCTATACTTAATACAAACCCTCAAGAAAGTTGGGATAGAAGGAATCTACTTTAAACATCATAAAAGCCATTTATGAGAAGCCCACAGTAAATATCGTCCTCAATGGGGAAATACTGAGAGCATTCCCCGTGAGATCAGGAACAAGACAGACATGTCCACTCTCACCCCGGTTGTTGAACATAGTGTGGGAAGTCTTAGCATCAGTAATCAGACAGTAAATGAAATTAAAGGTATCATCACTTGCAAAGATGAAGTCAAACTTCCACTTTTTGCAGATGGCATGACACTATACATGGAAACTCCTACAGACTCCATCAAAAGTACTCTAGCGCTGATGCATGAATTTAGCAATGTTGCAGGGTACAAAATCAATGTATAAAAATTGTTTGTGTTTTATACACCAATTGTGAAGCAACAGAAAGAGAAATAAAGAAAAGAAACACACTGACAATGCACCAAGAGTCATAAAATACATATGAATAAACCTAACCAAATTTGTAAAAGATCTGTATGCTGAAAACCATAGAAAGCTTGTGAAGGACATTGAAGAAGATACAGAGAAAGCGAAAAACTTTCCATGCTCGTGGATTGGAAGAATAAATATTGGCGACATGTCAATACGACCCAACGCAGTCCTCACATTATATGCAGTCCCAATCACATTGCACCAGCATTCTTCTCCAAGCTGGAACAAGCAATCACAAAATGTGTATGGAAACACAAAAGACCCTGAATAGCCAAAGTAATACTGAAGAAGAAAACCAAAGTGAGAGGCCCCACAATGCCAGACTTTAGCCACTACCGCAAACCTATAACCATGAAGACAGCATGGTATTGGCACAGAAACAAATACATCGACTTAATGGCATAGAACAGAGACCCCAGAATTGGACCCACATACGTATGGCCAACTAATCTTTGACAGAGCAGGAGAGAATATCCAATGGAAAAAAGGACAGCATCCATTTAACAAATGGTGCTGAGAGAAGTGGACAGCAACACGCAGAAGAATGAAACTCGACCACTTTCTTACACCACTCACAAAAATAAACTCACAATGGATGAAGGACGTGAATGTGAGACAGGAAACCATCAAACCCTTGAGGAGAAAGCAGGAAAAATCGTCTTTGACCTCACCGTCAGCAAGTTCTTACTTGACACATCTCCAAAGGCAAGGGAACTAAAAGCAAAAATGAACCATCAGGACCTCATCGAAATAAAAATCTCCTCCACAGGGAAGGAAACAATCAACAAAACTAAAAGGCAACTGACGGAATGGGAAAAGATGGGTGCAAAAGACATACTGGATAATTGGCTAGTATCCAAAACCTATCAAAAGAACTCACCAACTCCACACCCGGGAAACAAAGAATCCAGGGAAGAAACGGGCAGAAGACTTGAACAGACACTGTTCTAAAAAAGACATCCAGATTGTCAAGAGACACATGAAAAGATGCTCAACAGCACTCCTCGTCGGGGAAATCCAAATCAAAACCGCACTGAGATACCACCTCATGGCAGTCAGAGTGGCTACAGTGAGCAAATTAGAAGACTATAGATGCTGGTGAGGATGTGGAGGAACAGGAACCCTCTTGCACTGTTGGTGGGAATGCAACCTGGTGCAGCCGCTCTGGAAACCAGTGTGGAGGTTCCTCAAATCGTTAAAAATAGATCTACCCGAAGACCCAGCAATAGCACTGCTAGGAATTTACCCAAGGGGTACAGGAGTGCTGAGACATAGGGGCACATGTACTCCAATGTTTATAGCACTACTTTCAACAACAGCCAAACTATGGAAAGAGCCTAGCTGTCCATCAACTGACAAGTGGATAAAGAAGTTGTGGTTTATGTATATACAATGGAATACTACTTGGCCATGAGAAAGAATGAAACCCGGCCATTTGTGGCAACGTGGATGGAACTGGGGGGTATGATGCTACGTGAAATAAGTCAGGCAGAGAAAGACAGATACCATATGTTTTCATCCATGTGTGGATCCTGAGAAACTTAGCAGAAGACCATGGGTGAGGTGATGGGGGGAAAATGTTATAGAGAGGGAGGGAGGCAAACCATAAGAGACTCTTCAATACTGATAACAGACTGAGGGTTGATGTGGGGTTGGGGAGAGGGGAAAGTGGGTGACGGGCATTGAGGAGGGCCCCTGTTGGGATGAACACTGGGTGTTGCGTGGAAACCAATTTGAAAATAAATTACATTTAATGAAAAAGGAAATCCAGGGGTTGCTCTTACTGAATATGAGGATAGCTTTCCATTTTCAGCACTTTATGAGCGTGAGGTAGTAGTAGCTTAAGCTGCGTAGATGAAAGTTTTGTTTGTGTGTTTAAGAAAAGGAGTTGAATAAAGACAGAGGCCTGTCACATGTATCACGTTGACCTTGGCAAGTTTCTCTTCTTTTTTTTTTTTTTCAACGTTTTTTTTTTTATTTATTTTTGGGACAGAGAGAGACAGAGCATGAACGGGGGAGGGGCAGAGAGAGAGGGAGACACAGAATCGGAAATAGGCTCCAGGCTCCCAGCCATCAGCCCAGAGCCTGACGCGGGTCTCGAACTCACGGACCGCGAGATCGTGACCTGGCTGAAGTCGGACGCTCAACCGACTGCGCCACCCAGGCGCCCCAAGTTTCTCTTCTAATTGTTACCGTGACTTATCACTCTTAGTGATTCACATAGTTTGGAGTCAACCTCTCATGCGGAAGTGGATTTCAATTGATCGTGGTAGGTGGTCCTTGTAGTATTTTGTGAATGAATTATGTGGTGATGATGGATGGACTATGCTGGTTGCTTTCAAAAGCACTTACACGGACGGTGTAACACATGTTCTACCCTTGGAATCCCATACGGTCTCTTACTACCTTGTGTATGACTTACCTGAAATATCATGATTTGGTAGGTAGTGAATAGGTTTTAGTGGCACTGAATGCCCTACTGGCCACTCACACAGAATTCGTTGATGCTTTGCTCTTAAGCACACAACGACTCGGTCTTCCCTAAGCTGCATGAAAGTGAGCATGGATACTAACTAGGCCAACTGTTTGCTGCTGCTGTGAAGAACAGCTTCGTGAACTGTGAGCTGTAGCAACACAGGTATGGAACCCTAAGCAAGGAACAGTATATCGGTGTTCTTTGAAAGGGTAGAGTAGTTATTTCAATTTGGCTTTCAGTGCGTTGCATGACAAGGCATTTAATTAGCTAAAACCCTCATAGAGTCATGTTTGATTGCAAGTTGTGTGTACTCTCCACCGCTAAGTGTCATTTCATGTTAGATGGAATTAATGGAGGCTGAAGCACCCGTGCATTCACCTCTAGGACAACCCTCTTGAACTCGTGAAGAATTATGGGCCTTCTCAGGTAAGATTACGTGCAGGTCTTTCTCAAGGGCATAATCTGAAACACAGCCAAACCTAAAGCAGCTTTGGGCAGCCCACCTTGATAAGATATGCAGACATTGTGACCTCACAAAGCGCCTGGTCTCCTAGCAACTGCGGTGTAACTCTCACAGCCTGCCTCCTGATTTGGCTTCATGGTAGGAAATTCATTAGGGTCCTGAGGCGGCCGCGAAACCTGGCAAGTGCGGCGGCCCCTAGCGGCCTCACATCCTGAGCAGCATGAAGAGGCAGAGGCGCTGGCCCCTGGCGGCCCTGGCCCCAGCCGCTGGGGGAGGAGCCTCTAGCGCTGCAGGAGGGGCCGCGCTGGAGCCGCCTGAGGAGAGGGTGGTGTACATGCGGTGGCAACCGTCCAACTGTCGCCGGCACACAGCACCAAGGCGCTGATCTACGCTCTCAAGCTATTCCTGCCCCATAGCACGGAGTTCAGGAGCTCCGACGCGGAGCTCTGGAGCTACCTCTGCCGCCTCAAGCACCAGTTCTCCCCCCACATCCTGTGCAGCAAGGACGTCTATGGCTACCTCCCTCCTGACCCTGGCCCCGGACCCCCGGCACCAGCCCCCCGAGGCCCACCTCCAGACGCGCCCGCCAGCTGCCAGGCAGAGGCGCCACGGAGCCCGGACGGTGGCGGTCGGCCAGAGGAAGGTGCCGCCCCCGCCTCCGCCGTCCCGCGAGGATAGCAGCTCCCGCAAACCCGCGGCCTCCTGGCCCTACTCCGGGGTCCGCACCCTGGAGGAGAGTGGGAGGGCGGCCACCCCGACGTTGACCACCTTCCCCACCATCCGCGTAGTAGGCGACATGTGGGTCGAGAGCAGCCTGCCAGAAGCGCTACGCCAGGCGCGCCAAGTCCTGGGAGTGAACCTGGAACCCGTGGTGAGACGCCGCCGCTTCCCAGTGCCTGGGCGTGAGATGCGGGCCACCGCCGCACGACCTCTAAGCCCCAGGACGGGTTGTGCCTGGAGGGATGAACCAGGGACAGCCGGGACCGCGTCCTCTAGTGCACTTTACAGGAGAAGAAGCACAAGACGGTCCCGGCCAGCGCCCCCGGGATGCGGCGCCGCCTTCTGGGACTCCGGGGCAGCTGTGCCCCTCTGCTGCCTCCCAGCACCAGGTCTGCGGAGGGAGGAGACCCCTGGACCGCAAGGGAGGTCCCCTTTCTTCCTAACCCCAGATTGAGATGTCTCCAGGACTGTAGGGGCAGATCCATGTTCTCTCTCGTTCCCTCATTGGTCTGAAGTCGTCAGAAGAAGCCATTCCACCCCCACCCACTCCAAAGGAAGTTGGTTCCATGCTTGTGTAATAAAGCTAGAATTCCCTTGCTGTTCACCCACCTCTGGCTCCTCCCGCCTCATTTTCTTTCTTTGTTTCCTTTTTTGACTGCCACTCTTTCTGGACGAAAGATCGAATATGTGTGGAAAGTTGTTGCAATAGTTGGTATTCTCAATACCAATGGCAATAGTGGGTATTCTGAGTCCCACACCTTTCCGAGTTAACTGGATTCCAACGCTTTGACCAAGGATTTTTTCGAAGAATTTCTAAGAAATTCAAGCGTATCACTGTTAATAATGTAAGGATTTGTATGGCTTTGAATGTCATGGGCTCGGTGATTACTAACCAAAAGATTCAAAGTTCAACTGTGTACACATTCTTAAGACGTTTCTAAAGATTTTATATTGAAATGTAATGTTTATGTTTACTGAGCTCCTAAAGGAAATGGTAGACACTCGGGAAGTTTTGTTGAGTAAAATTAACTTGGGAAATTCTTTATAAGTGGGTAAAATTGAAAGTGCATTGAGAAACCACACGGTTTCTATTAAAAACCAATGAGTGATTTTCAATAAATAAATAACTAAATGAATGAATGAATGAATGAATGAATGAATGAATGAATAAATAAATAAATAAATAAATAAATAAATAAATAAATAAAAAACTGGTGCTGGTTATGGACATGGATGGAATCCACTCGGAATTGACTTGGCCTTGTACTAATCTCACACACTGATGTGGGAATCTTTCCAGGATAATTTATTTTAAAATGGAAACCATGTAGAATAAATGAGTAGGGGTAAGTGTGGTGACTAAAGCTGCATACATAATAGCCATTGGAATTCTCTGAAGTATTACTGATCTAGAGCGGTGGTACATTTTTTTTGGCACCAAATACCTGGATGAGGTTATCTTTGGGCAAAATAGATTTTCCTCACTTGTTTTTGTCGTTGTTGTTGGATAACAGGAAATATCCACATTACCATGCATCACTCTTATAAAAATCATGGCAGTTGGTTAACAGTTTTGCTCCAGGACTTTCCTTTATTATCTTATGTCCATGCACAGTTATGTTAGCAGGTATTGGTCTTTTTGTTTGATAATCAAAGACCAGAGGGATCAAACAGGAGAGCCACACAGAGTACTTTTCACCTTCATGATCGTGTTTATATCCTGTTGCCCAGCATGGAATTCTTGATTATCCAAGTGACCTCAGTTATTGGTGGCAGCAAGACTTAATGATTTTTAGTCAGTGGTACTGCAGCCAGATTTTACTGCGATAAAATCGGAAGGGCCAAGGAGTGAGTTTGTACCACTATTCTTTCAAGTTTAAGTGTTCTGCAATAGAACCATCCATCCCAGGCTGAAACATGACCTATTAAATCTTCAAGATTACGGTTTCTCTCTGCTTGGCAGCTTTTTAGGGCAATAATGAGAGTTGTGATTTTTTTAAATTTTCTTTTAATGTTTATTTATTTTTGAGACAGAGAGAGACAGAGCATGAATGGGGGAGGGTCAGAGGGAGAGGGAGACACAGAATCTGAAGCAGGCTCCAGGCTCCGAGCTGTCAGCACAGAGCGCGACACGGGGCTGGAACCCACGGACCGTGAGATCATGACCTGAGCCAAAGTCGGACGCTTAACCGACTGAGCCACCCAGGCACCCCGAGAAATGTGATTTTGACTCTCGGGCTTGTAGAGTTCAAATGGCATAGCTTCCTAATATACAGTTTCCAGTAAACCTCATATTCTTTTTTTCACTAGTCAGTGATAATGTGTTGTTACAAATACTGCCACATGAGTAAATAAAAGTGAATAATTATTTAAAAGATGGAGAGTGTTAAATTATACTCGTTTCATAGGAAGCTTATAAAAATTTTCGTTACTAGCTTCCATTGCCAATGGTATTTCAAATACATATTTTTTTCTCCCCCACCCTTCCCAAATTAACTGTTTTAGCTAATTAGCCCCTGAGGAAAAGATACATATTTGTACAACTTCCCTATTGTATATAATTGTATAATAATTAAAAATGAATCCAATGACCATATTAGAATGTAAATTCGACATATAGCTTATCGAGGTAGCTTCCCACAGGGTTTTGAAATTAGATGTAGCTGGGAGGATAACTTAGCTCAGCACAGCTTTGAAACACAACCATTGACACCATGCAGTTATTTGAACTTAACTGAGAACGTTAGTTTTTCCCTGCTATACCTTGTTATTTTATTGCACTTGAACTTGCATTCATGCTTTCGGTTATCTGGGCTATCTGATTTCGGTTTGGATCTGAATGTCCATCCTAAATTCAATATGTTGTTTAGCTGGTCCCGTAAAAAATATTGCCATTTCTAGTTTAAAAAACAGGATGGTAAAAAAAAAAAAAAAATCTTTGTTTTTGCCTAGTTTTTAGCAAAACCTTGCTGAAGTTTTGTTTTACAACTTATAAAATGTGAAAAAACAACTAATATAGTTGATTCATATATTAATAGGAAAATGAAAGTATTTTATGTATCCTTTTGGGCAGACCGTGAAAAGGAACTTGACACGGTGGCATTTCTGGTGAGGCATTCATTTACTGTCTTCTAAAAAGAGTCTGAGGTCAGGTTGTATAGATTTTTGAAATAAATCCCATAGTCTTTTTTCATTCTCGTACCTTTATATCTCATATGGCACAAGTAAGGAGGAAGTTTATGACCTTGCTATGCTTGAGTGCCTATATGTGATGACTGGCACCTCAAATAAGCTTTTGAATTCCTGATGTCATTTTTATCCCCCTTCTACTTGACACCCAGCAACTTAATTTTCCTTACAGAACCAGTGATGTTATAATTGTGGAGAGCAAGCTTCATTGTTGTTTACTGTCACTGTTGTGCTGTGTGTTTTGTCCAAGTTTGAGGACACAATTGTTCCAGTATAATTTAAACCGGTGGCTGACACATATTGATTTGCTGTGTGGAAGCAATACTACTATTGTTCTGAACACTGTTGAATAAAAATGCATGAAACATATTTGGATACAAAGAAATCTGAGCAATTTTGAACTCATAGTTTTTTGGTGTTCCAAGGATTGCCACGGAGCTCTTAAAATGAGTGTTTTTAGTGCATATATAATTTATATATATAATATTTATATTATTTAGTGGGTATAATATTATATAGTGGAGATATATATATATATATATATATATATATATATATATATATATATATATATATATATATATATATATATATAATATTTGCTTTCTTGGTGTGCTTAAAATATTTTTGGTAGATTGTCATGTCTTACGGGAATTAGAACTCAGTTGTTTGTCATGGAACTGAATTGTGTTCTTGGACAGTTTAATGTGCACTTATGATTAAGATTTACGATTTGCTTGTACTTTTCTTTTTAATGTATTAACTGTAAATACGTGTCAGAGAATATACAATGTCTGGCTCTTCTAATGATTTTGGAAAGATTTTGAAATGGAATCTTATGTTTGCATGTGAATCGCAAAGCAACGTGAGAAATTTTTATTACTTTTGTTAACTTCAACATCCTGGAAGCCTGGAGATATGGTTTTTATGCTCTTTGGGGAGTCAACAGTATGTCAATATCAACTCTGATGATCTAGTGAATCTCTGAGACAATGCTTCATGCCTGAGTCCAAACCATGACCCAGTTTGCCACCATAAAGACTTTAAAACTGCATCAAAGTTCATTTTGAGTCCTGACTCCAACCCCCTTCTAGCAGTGATAGAAAGCCTAACACTCACGTATGTTTATATTATAAAAGAACATAAGTGTGCTGCATAAGAGTAGCAGCAGTAAAGGCTGTCCTAGAGAATAAAGTAAAGCCAGAATTTTCAATACAGCCTAGCGGGTAGACGTAGAGTGCTAGCAAGGGCAGGATTCATAGTATTATGTGCCCTGGATTTGTCTTTGTGTGTGAGTTCCTATCAATAGTTGGAGGCAGCAGCGTCCTAACTGTGGATCACATTGACTGCGGTGGGATGAAAGATTGACCACTGGAAACCATTAGAACTGCACGTAAGTTACAGAAATGCTCTGTGCTTTAGCTTCCTGAAGAATCACATGTGGTTAGTAAAATAAACTATTGGACTACTGAAAGGATTAAAAAAGGATGGTAATGGGTGAACACATAGAAAATGCTTCATAAATGCTATTAATTGGAGGCATGTGGGCTGAAAATATATATATATGCTGAGAGGTACTTGCGAGTTTCACATCCTGAAAATAGAGTGTGGTCTGAGAAAGCCAAAAGACAAATGATGAGAAGGTAATGTAGGAGTGGGTTTAGTTGAGGAAAGAAACAGCAGGGGGTGAGGTTAATAAAGTTGATTCATTAGGTAGTTTTCACTGTTGGAGGTTTTCTAGACTTCCTTAGATATTTGGGGTCTTTTTGTCCTTTGTTCTGAAATATATTTAAAACATACTGTTATATATATTAAACTATCTGAGAATTTGTACAAATAATAAGAGTTACCGATCACGAACTTGCCAAATGTCAACACGAATTTCATTTTGGGGAAGCTCGGTAATGTTTGCTTTCAATCCGTGTGAGTTTACATGTAGAAAACTAAATTTGAAGCAATATGTGTGAGTTTTGTGCTTCCTGTGTTAAAGGAGACAAGTAAGTGCAGTAGTTAGATTTGAAATAGCAGAACGTTGTTACCATAGGGAAAAGATAGCCTCACAGTTGAAGCATGGACACACTCATCTGTAGATTTGGGTCTAATGCCTGTGACTTAGCTCTCATTCCACTGCCACCTGCAGAAGGAATAACAACATATTCTAGGTTGGGGAGCAAGTCAAAGTTACAGTAGCTGAAATTAACAATAAAAGATTTTCCCTAGATGGAATTTATCCGGTGTTAAGAAGATCAAAATGGAGCCTGGCTGCAGATTTTGCAAGAGCAATGAATTCTCGTCAGCACTCCCTTGTCTTGGCAATGTCACCTTACACTGAAATTTATAACATGCGCAACACATCCAGAGCCCAAACGGAAAGCAGTGCTCAGAACAAGATGGGACAGTATGGCTCCCAAGCAAATTTGCATAAATATTCTAGGGGACTCAAACTGAACTTCTCTTACTTTGAAAGGTATTCATAGAAATGTTAATGTTGAGATTCTTCCAACAACTGAAATTAGTTATGTAAAATGTGTATAAAGTACATGTATTTATATGTTTATATTTATGTTTTATATAATTTAAATATATTTATGTTTAAAGTACATATTCTTTAAATGTTTAGTAGAGACAGTAGAGAAAAAAGGGTGTGTTTTAGGGGTCTGCACTCAGATTAAAATAAGATTACGGAAGTATAGTATACATTCAAAAGGACATATATTATTTTTTTCATGTTTGTTTATTTTTGAGAGAGAGACACCGTGTGAGCAGGGGAGGGCCAGATAGGAAGCCACAGGATCGAAGCAGCCTCCAGGCTCTGAGCTGTCAGCACACAACCTAATGTGGGGCTCGAACTCACAAACCGTGAGATTATGACGTGAGCCAAAGTTGGACACTTAACGACTGAGCCACCCAGGCACCCAAAAAGGACATGTATTATTAAAAGTATTCTGAACACAGCTGGATGAAGTTAAGTTCAATATAGTTGTGGAACCTGCACTCAGTAAACAAGGTTCCAGTACCCCAAGGGACCACCTGTGCCTCTTTCAGTCAAGCTGTATGTCTCCTTCGGGACAGGAATTATTCTGACTTCTTACAGAATATACAACTTTTGCTTGTTTTGGGACAATAGAGAAATGGAATTATGTGTCCTATACCTAGCTTTTTACACTCAAACTTATGTTAGTGATATTCATGTTATTGTGTGTATAGATCCTTTATGCTCATTGGTGTATAGAATTTCATTATATGAATAGTTTACAATATTTTGGCAACTCTTGGTGGACATGTAGGTAGGTTCTGGCTTAGGTTAATTATGAATGAAACTTCATGCATATTATAGGGCACGTTTGGTGAACATGTTTGAGAATAGTATTTATTTATCTAGGAGGGAATTTGCTGGGTCACATGTCATCCAACTTATCAGCTTTGGTAAGATTCCTCCAAACTGTTTCCAAAATGGTTATACCAATTTACATGAACTTCTTTCTATAGTAGTGCCTGCGTAGTGTCTGTGAGCTCTGAATACTTGATAGCCTTGCCAACACTTGCTAATATGGTCTTTTTCATGTTATCTATTCTGGCAGGTGTACAGATTTTTTTTTTTATTTGAGAAATTTCAATCCAGGTATTGTATACAAATAGTTAAAAAAAAACAACCCACAACATCCAAATTGCAGATCAGGACCTGCAGTAAAGAAAACAAAAGCTTTGTTTCCCCCACGAACACCTCTTCCCCAGAGGCAACACTTTCTTTTGTTTTCTTTTTTCTTTTTTTTTAAATCAGGGTTTTTTTTTAAACACGCCATTTCATATGAACAATTTTAGATTTAGAGAAAATTGCACAAAAAATACAGTTTCCTCACCCCCACTAGTTTCTATAGTACCTTGCACTCATGTGGATACGTTAATTATAAGTGGTGGATGAGCCATCATTGATTGACCCATTATCATTAGACACATTATCATTACTAACAGTTAGGGTTTATTTTGTGTTATATAGATTCATAAGTTTTGAGAAATGTAAAATGGTATGTACCTACTATTGCAGCATCATACAGAATAGTTCCACCACCCTAAAGTGCCCTGTGCTCTAGGCACCTATTACCACTTCCTCTCTCCCCCTAAACCCTAATAGCCACTGGTCTTTTTCCTGTCTCCGAAGGTGTTTTGTTGTTGCTGCTGTTGTTGCTGTTGTTGTTGTTGTTGTTGTCTTTTTGTTTGGTTTTGTTTTTCCAGAATGTTATCATAGTTGGAAACGTAAAGCGTATGGCTTTTTCGGATTGGATCCCTTCACTTAGTAATCCACATTTAAGTTTCCTCCATGGCTTTTAAGTAGCTCCCTTTCTCCCTCTTTCCTTCCCTCCTCTTCTGTCTCTCTGCCTTCCTTTCATTAAGGGAGTTTATTTCTTAAAACAGCGTTTGGTTTCCAGAAGACTGGAAAGTGCAGAGTTCCCCTGTTCTCCCTCCTACACCCCAAAACATAGTGTTCCCTATTGTAAACTTCTTGTGTCAGTGTAGTGCATTTGTTACAACGGATGAGCCAAAATGGAAACTATTATTAACGAAAGTCCCAAGTTTGCCTTAACATTCACTGTGGTGTGCAGTTCTGTGAGTTTTGACAAATGCACAATGCCATGATTCAAAGCATGTCATTGTCTTCCAAGATGTTTCACTGCCATAAATATTCCCTGTGCTTCATCTATTATTCATCTCTCCCTTCCCCCCTGAGTTCCTGGCGACCACAGGTCTCTTTACTGCCTCCATTATTTGAGACCACACTTTTAACTGTTCCAGGTTTATATTCTTTTCTTAGGTATCTTCATGAATGTAAGTAATATAGCATACTGCTGCTTATTGATTTGTCAGTTTTAAGCACCGTCTACTGACTTCCTATGTGAAGATGATGTATAGGTCGCTTAAGCCACCTGTCTTCTCTCTCCTCACCTTCCGATATATTCCTGAACTTCTATCTTTATCCTGTTTCAGTCAGGTCCAGCCAGCCGGTGAGTCACTATCGGTATTTTAAAGAGTTACACACGTGATGGGAAATCCCAGAAGCCAAACAAAGGATGGCGAAGCAATCAGGAATTAGTATCCTCAGAAAGCTGTTTCCACCACCAGGGCTAGAGAAACTCAGATCCATACCTAGCAGGAACTGAGAACATCAGAGAAGAGGCTCTTGGAAAGAAGCTAGAATTTGGAGGAGATAAAAGCACTGGTAGCAAGTGGAGCGGGAAAGAGAAAAACCTCTGGGCTAATAACTTCCTCCCTTTCTCCCATCAAACACCCATTGGTCAAATCCCTCTGGAAGCCATTTGGCAAGGAACCAGGAAACACATTCTGTAGGAGAAGTGCAGGAACTGGATCTGAGGGCAAAAAGACATAATGGATGAAGTTACATATATGGACCAGTTAGGGTTCTCCAGACACTTAGTATCAATAGGAATTGGTTCACAGGATGACGGAGGCTGAGAAGGGCAGAGCCAGGAGATCCAGTAGTTTAGTTCCAGGCAGACTCCAAAAGCCTAAGAATCAGGAGAGCTGATGATGTATGTTCCATTCCAAGTCTGAGTCTGAAGTCAGGAGACCACTATCGCAGCTTGAAGACACTCAGATACACAACAGTGGATTCTCTCTTACTCTGCCTTTTGTTCCATTCAGGTCTTCAATCGATTAGTTGAGGCCACCCAGTGTTTGGCAAGGCAATATGTTTTGCTTAGTCCACTGATATACAGATGTTCATTGTACTAAGAAATGTCCTCACAGACTCACTAGAAATAATGTGTAACCATATATCTGGGTACCCTGTGGCTCAGCCCAGTTAAAACATGAAATTAACCATCACAAGATATAATTTTATGCATGTATGTATGTATGTATGTATGTATGTATGTATGTATGCATGTGTGAATGAATATATGTTATTTGAGAGAGAGAGAGAGAGAGAGAGAGAGAGAGAGACCATATGTTCAAGCAGGATAGGGGCAGAGAGAGAGAATTCGGAGAATTCTGTCAGTGCAGAACCTAATGCTCATCTTATTCTTATGAACAGTGAGACCATAATCTGAGCCAAAATCAAGAGTTGGATTCTGAACTCACTGAGCCACTCAGGTACCCCACAAGATGCAATTTTAAAATAGAGACCCATTTCCCTTACCTGTACTATCATTTTTCATTCCTTACATTGTAAGATAAATGTCTTCCTCACACTTGCTGCACTTTTTCTCGGTCTCCCATCAGCTTTGGACTTCTGCTTGTCATTGTTGTTAACACTGGTATTATGCTCTGCAATCAAGTCTCTTTAGATTGTTCAAGGTTGATTCTAAAACTTGAAAATTAATAAGTGGTTTAAATTATTGGGATTATTAAATAATATGCAAACATTAGAATTACTACCCTTTTCCTGGAGTCCTCGTACCTGCTCAATGAGGACATCTCTGGGATCAAGTTGAAATGGGTCCTTTTTCTTTGAATTCCATCAGTGCTTTAAACCACGCCATGTTTCACTTGGCTCATTCAGACTAAGACCATCTTATGGATATTTTCTGGTTCTCCTTAGTTTTCTAATTGCACTTCTTTGTTTTATTGCACTCTTTCAGTGTTTTCAAATCATGCCACTTATGACATCTTCCTGTCAACCTCAGAGGTCTCTTACTAGACCCTTCTTTTTTCCTGCCTCATTTAGGTGGTGACTCAGTAGGTCTGCTTCATAGCTTCCTTCCTGTGATTTTCCTCTGTTACGGTCCCAGTTTCTTTCCATGCTTTCATGGTAATATGGCTATCTGGGAAGTTAGGGAGCATTTAAAAGCCTGGACTCTTGAGCCCGACGGCCTGGGGTTAGACTTTACTTGTTCCACTTACCAACTGTGCAAGTTGGATGTTGGATGAGTTCTTTGGCTTCTTTATAACCCTATTTCCTCCTCTAGAAGATAATAATCGTAACTGTATATACTTTATAAGTTTGTTGTGTGATTAATATGTAATAACATGTGAAAATAACCCATAACAGTGTCTGGCACAAAAATAAACACTGTTAATGTTGGCTATTATTAAGTATAAATTTTCTTTATTTTTTTCTCCCCTCGTTTTGCTGGAGTACGCCTTCAGATAACTTCCTAATGAAGAATGAATAGAATCAAATGTTCTGAGTCTTTGCACGTCTGAAGATACCTTGAGTCCACTCTCAAATTCAATTGATAATTTTGATAGGTGTAGAATTCTTGCTTCTTTTTTTATTTTCTTTATTTTTAATTTTTAAAGTTTCCCTCCACATTAGTTAGCATGTAGTGCAACAATGATTTCAGGAGTAGATTCCTCAGTGCCCCTAACCCATTTAGCCCATCCCCCCTCCCACAACCACTCCAGTGACCCTCGGTTTGTTCTCCATATTTATGAGTCTCTTCCGTTTTACCCCCTTCCCTGATTTTATATTATTTTTGTTTCTCTTCCCTTATGTTCATCTCTTCCACTCATAGAATTCTAGCGTCTAATGGCCAGTTGCCCCTTCCATCGATTATCCCCTAATCACAACACCACTGGAACTACAATATCTGCTCTTTAGAGTGTTTTTGACTCACCATCACTTTCACCTTCTTGTATTTTTAAAAATCATTCAGTACATCTGGCGTATGCTTGAGGAAAAGGGAATGGAGGTCCACCTTTTGAAGGGCATAAAAGAGAATTTATGAACATAGTTTAGACTGCCACAGCCTGTCTGCTGGCCCCCTATTATTCACTTTCATCCTGCATGAAAAATACCCTCACCCTACCCCAAGAATCCTCCCTCTTAAAGACCCAACCCTTGTAACATCAGCTCAAAGTCCAGGATATTTTTATCTAAATTACGTCCAGGTGTGAATGAGTCTCCTTGGGTGCACTGGTCCTCGACTACACTTCCAATCTGAAGACCTATCAATGAAGACCTATGAATTAAGCATACAACCAAAACGGGCACACATAAAACACACACACACACACACACACACACACACACACACACACACACACACACAGAAAAAACAAACAAACAAACCAATAAAACACAACCATTTCTGTTCCAAAAGAAAGGAAGGAGGTTATCATGAGATCATGAGTCACTGGTCCATAGCAATTCTGAAGTTCAGCTGGCACAGATAGGTAGTCCTTTCATTGGGGCTTAAGGCCTGCGAATGATTGTCCCTGGCTCTAGCTCCTCCGGGGTTCTGGCTTTCAACCTCCAAGTCATTCTTCCCTTTTATGAAAGGTAGCCTGTGTCTACAGCTTTATGGTTGTCTCGGCCTACTTACTGGTTGTAGGGGTTTGTGGGTCCAAAGCCTTCTTTCATTTTACTCTCTGGGATTAAGTAAACCCTTCTCTACCATGGACTTTTTCAAACCTTTATAAGGAAAAACACTCCCAAACTTCAAGTTGTATTGTAACAGAGAGAACCCTGTGCCTCACAGTTTAGTCTGCGAGGGTATGCTATGAGAGAGAACACCGGTATTCTCCAAGACCCTTCTTTGTTTAGGACACTTTTCTAGCATCTTTTCCCCAACGTCATCTGCTGAGTGAGGTTGGTAATAATTTCACCTTCAATAAGAGTGACATTATTGATGTTATCTGTGCTAACAAAACATGAAATTGTATTTGAATGGCATTGAGTAAGGGCAAGTAGTATCGTTTAGGGACGTGTTCAGCTGTCACAGAAAGGCTGCCACCAGTGGCATGAACAAAGAGAGTTTTACTCACAAAGAGGCTGTACACTGTGCCCCATTAAGGCAGCAATGTCATCTGCAGCAGGCTGCATGGAATGGCAGAGCTGCCAATTTCTTTATGACCCACTACAAAATTTTGGGAAAAAAGGTAGCAGCCGTTAATATAATATTACCAATATTTTTACCACTTACCATCTTCAAGATGCATCACATGTGTGAGCATTTCAAGCTCACAGCACATCTGTGAGGGAGAATTGTTGATGTCTTTTGGAGGTCATTCGTTTTCTTCTTACGTCAAAACTTAGCTGTCATATTTCTAGGGCATGTGGCTTCACCAAATCCCCTCCTAGGTTTCCTTTGCTTATCAATGCATCAAGCAAACTCATAGGAATTCTAGAAGTTAATACTTGTGAGTCATGGAGAAACCAGTTCTGCCTTATCAAATCACATTAAATACTCATGCCATTCAGTATACTCTCAGATGAACCTTTGGAAGATGTTCGCTCGTGTATTAGCGTTGTATTTCTGTTGGCAAGAACCTTGCCTCCTAAAGGCACTGTAACTTTCATATCTATTAGTAATTGGCAATGAAGTAGAAACCAAGAGTTTTCTTTGTCTTCTTGTTGACACGTTATAATGTATACTAAGTTACCCCGTTTCCTTCTTTAATTTGTTCGCATCATATACCCACTGCAATATCATCACGGAACAATGGTGGTCCAAATGTAGCATCATCAGCTCTGGAAACTTCAGATATGGCCACGGTAACAGTTAGGGTGGACTCCATCCAGTTCTTGGCCACTGGGGCTTGTCTGATTATCTCCGTTTATCTACCTCCCACCCCACACGCCAGGCCAGCAGCACTGAAAATCTGGTTAGTCAGTGAATCTCCAGCAGATACAGATGGAGACCATTTCTCTGGATAATCTTTATGGTTGACTGTGGCCTGGATAGCAGCACTGGTTCAGACAGAAACACCTGATTTGGGTGCCATCAAGAAGGGTCTGTGCCCTCCCTGAGAAATGGGACAGTATGCATTTCAAACACTTCAAGTCTCCACTGCTCCCTGCAGAAATCTGTGTTTTGTTGCTTTCATCCACCTACCAAAGCAACCCCAACTTTATGCTAAAGAGAGTGGGCCTCGTGTGTCCTTTGCAGATTGCAATGCTGTTACTAGTTTGGGTTATCTTAACAAACACTGGCAAATTATCTAAAAATGTAGAATTACGTGTGAATTCAGAATCCGTACCTGCAGTAAGCCCTCCATGATTCCGTTGATTAGGGAGAGGTATCAGACCATACTGTAAGAAACCCTGCCTTCGAATGCGACAGCTCTATGGACTTTCAAAGCACTATTTCTAACCTAGATATCAAAAGTCGTTAAGTCTTTGTGAGTATACATTCAGAGCTTTTTTAAGATCTGGATCTTAGTCTCCAATTTTTCATTACCTTCCTAACCCATTTATTCCCAGAGTTCTCTTTATTTTTGAATCGTTCTTTTGGCATTTGACCAAACCTGGCAAATAAAAAAAAAAAAAATTCCTCAAATTGAATATATGAACATTTAAGAGCAGTCACGTGTTTAGTGCCCAAATATTTTATTATTTCCCTTAGGAGTTTATTCTGTCTGTGGATGGTTAATAAACAAATGTCTTTTTTTTCTTTTTTCCCCACATAAGTAAGTAGATGTGCAAGGCAGGGTGCTAGCTACCTGTCAAGGGTAACAGGACGTTCAGGAGTGTAAATAAGATTTCTGTCATCAAAAAAAAAAAAGATTATTTGATGACCTAAGATAAGCTAAGCTTTAAAAATGCAAGGAAAATAGCCATTAAGTCAGATAAAAGTTAGGCAATTAAGTACTTTTCCCTAGGGCAGCAAGGAGTTTTGAGAAATACCATAATCTGTAGAGTTTGTACTAAAAAGCTCTACTGACATGATGATAAAGCTCATCTTCAAAGCTTGCTTTGTGTACTGATATTATTCCTTTTTTCTTGAAATCTAAAGAAGCTTTTCCCTTGGTTCTTAACATGAAATGAAAAGACATTTTCCCCTTATATGTTCTTCTGCCGTTTTTAGGCTGAGCTTTTACAAAAGGCTTTTATGTATTCATTGGTTTTAATCTTCATCCTTTGTCCAGAACAAGCCTTGAGATTGGGAATGATGTGGACTATTTCTAACCCAAACTCAGAGGACTTAACTTCTCATAAAACCCATCAGGGAGGAGGCATTGAACTCGTATCATGGAGTTCCTTGTGCAGCCCATGGGCAGGATTCCACTGAAAGTAATCGATAGCATCATGGAGACCCTGTCTCTGGAAGGAACTAACAACAAATAAGGATTTGACCTTATAGGCTGATTTTCCTAGAAATCTAGGAATCAAGAGGGCCAGATGTGGGATGGTGGGAGAGGGACACTGGAGAAGTGCTGAATACCCAGGTTCACTTGAAGCCAACTGAGCAGAGGAAAGTTCTGTCCTGGAGGAGCTTGGATCAGGAGGGATCAGCTCCCAATTGTTATGGACTTAGTGAAAAAACACTCATGAGAGCCTACATGAAGGATGCCTCCAGAACTCTAAGAGGATTTGTTCCTTTCTTATGTCTTTTTTTTATGGAAAGTGTCTTGGGGGTGCTTACTTCACCTTTGTGTGTCCACAGTTCTTCTTCCCACTAGTTGTGTTGTCATGAACCTCCTTACGTAGCCCTTGCTGCCCTCCTAGACCATGTGTTCCTCATGGGCAGGGCTCACCTTCGCCATCCATGTGTCGTTACTACAGTGCCAGCCATGTGCAAAGGACCCTGTACATACTGAATGAATGCAATGTGTTTATGGGGTTTCAGTTCCCAATTTTTACAGAAGAACTAGCTGTATCACTTCAATTTTATGTGTAACAGCAGCAGTCTATAGTGGGATTCTCTCTCACATTCGCTCTTTTTACAAACACCTGCATAATCAACTTTTGATGAACTCTTACCCTTTTGTGATCAGATAAATTGAGTGGAACCTTTGTCATCTCTTAAGATCTTATTTGCAGCCAAATACCACTTCAATTCTCTATCCTACAGTAAATTCTTGCTTAGCAAGAAGCAGTATAGTTCAGTGACTAAGAGGGTGGCCCCTGGAGCCAGGCTGCCTGGGATCTAAACTCCTATTTTGCTCTATTTCTAACAGCAGACCTTTGGACAACTTACTTTTTCTCTTTGTTACTCAGTTTTCTCAGCTGTACAATCAGGCACAACCTAGTACCTTCACCACAGAGCTCTGAAATGAATTCAGTGAGGTAACAAAGGTAAAACACTTAGAATAATGCATGGAAACCCCTTAACTGCGAGTCAGTAAACACTCGCCTTTATTAGTGATGTAACTACGTTTTTGACAGTTGCTGCTTGCTTACTGAAAACCTTCACGTTGGCTGTGTTGAATGTACAGAACAGGTGAACTATGGAAGGCACCATGTCAGAGTCAGGCTTACTTGGTAGAATGAGGTCCAATTCCCTGATGCTGGTGATTGCAAGAGGATACTCAAGGGCACAGAGAGGCACAGAGAGGCAAAAGGCCCTCGGTACAAACCCATACCAAGATGATCAGAAAGCCATAGGAAAACAGAGGGAATAAACTAATTTTACTTTAGTTCCCACCATACACCAGTACAGTTCTCTGCAATTCACACATGTTCCCCTCTCAAGCAAATATAACAGGCCTAGGATTTGAACCAGCACCAGTCACATCCCACTGCCTCTGCCAAACTTTAGAAACATCTTTGGAAGAAGTGAAATACGTTAATCATAATCATGCGCTGAATAACATAGGACTGGGTACTATAGGCCCATGCAATCCCAAGGCGGGAAAAATATTAATTTACGAAGGCTATTTTGCTTACTGTTATATTTCTCAGAGCACACAGCGTAAATGTTCGCTCTTTGCGAAATGAGTGAGTTTATGAGGGAATGGACAGAAGTGTGAATACCTATGCTCATACGATTACACCGTGTAGTTTGGTTGAGGATCTCGGGACACTCTGCCTTACATCTTAACTCAGCAGAGTAACGGGAACGTTAGAGCTGTCATAGCAGGTGATAGAGAAGGTTACTTACCATACCACTTGTCCCAAATTACGTAGGCCAGTTTAAAAAGCAGGACACAAACATAAGACAGTGAAAGAGAGCCAGCAAAGCTCAGACAGAGGAAGAGAGAATCCCAATCAGGTTCTACACTGTCTGCACAAAGCCTGATGCAGAACTGGAGCTCGCAAACCATGACATCATGACCTGAGTAAAGCAATACAGTCACATGCCTAACTGACTGAGCCATCCAGGTGCTCTCACCCTTCTTAAGATTGAAATTCCCAGGTTTTTATATAGATAAATGACAGATCTTAAAAATAACAACAAAACAGTTTAGAAGGATGGTTCAAAACCAAGGATTGCAAGATTGCAGTAAGGACATAATATGTGGGAATAATCGGGGTGGGTGGGAGGAAGAAAGGGCAGGGGGCAGATGGAGGGTCTGTAAATGGAAGCCGACATTCTAGCAAAGGTGGAGCCTTGTTACTTCCACTCCTTTACTCCAGAACTTGTTGTCCCCAGCATGTGGTGTCCACTTACCATATGATTCAGAGCTGGAGGATGGATAAGCTGCCCATTGTAATCAGGGGAAAACATTCCACCCACAGAATTCACTAATTGGCCTGTTGTATAATGTTTACCCTCTTACTGGCATTGCTAAAAGCACCTACTTTCTCTATACCACCATAGAACAGGTGGATTTTCCCTTGTCAGCCTTTGCTCGCTTGCTTGTCAGTTTATTGGTCTACCTGTGGCTTTATTCACCACTCACCGAAAAGTGACTGAGGGACTCTGTGTGCCAGACTCTGTTCTCGAGGTATACCCCTGCCTCTATGGTGGTTGTGGGTAATTCTTGACTTCTGGGCTTCCAGCTACTACATCAGGTGGGGCTCTCCATCACCTTCTGTTGCTTTTTCATTGTCATTGGGCAGGTGCCTGCCTGCTTCTTCTCTCTAATTATGTACACAGTAGAAATCAGTGCTTTGGGAATATGGATGACTGCAGTGAACAGACTCCTGGACGTGTCTTTTCCCTTGCGGAATTTGCGTATTTGTGCATATTTGTGTCTCCAAATCTAGTTTATCCTAGAGGTAGACATTTTTATTTTTTTATTTTATTTTTTTTTAACGTTTATTTATTTTTGAGACAGAATGAGACAGAGCCTGAATGGGGGAGGGTCAGAGAGAGGGAGACACAGAAATGAAACAGGCTCCGGGCTCTGAGCTGTCAGCACAGGGGCCCGACGCGGGGCTCGAACTCACGGACTGCGAGATCGTGACCTGAGCCGAAGTCGGCGCTCAACCGACTGAGCCACCTAGGCGCCCCATGGTAGACATTTTTAAACAAAGCAAACACAGTCCAGAAGGGGCTCAAGAAACAAAATCGTTGGATGTATCCCCGAGCCTGGTAGCAATGCAGGTGGGCTAGAGGCCTACAGATGTGGAGCTAGACTGTTGTTGGATGACAGCTTCACTGTGCATCTTCAGCTAGGAAGTGATACAGCTGGAATGAGAATTCTCCTAGTGTGATTCTTGGCCTGGCGTTTTCCTACTGACTCACTGACCTGGGAGGGCTGAGACCTTTTGGAACTTTGTTGTGTTTTGCTGCAGAATCAAACACTAGCTAGGTTTCTCAAGTAGTTATAGAATGGGCTTTGACAGCAAGGGGGGGGTGTCAGGGAGACCTGGCAGGAGGGAGGAAACTGCACAGGCAGGAGAGTGGGACTGACAGAGGCTGTTTTCTTCCATTTTGTTCTGGGCAGACCTTAGTGAGGATGTCTAGTCCTGAGTACTGGTGAAGTTTATGTACTGGCCATGGAGTTGGGCGGGCACCTTAGAGAGATTCCTGACAGTCTGGGGAAAGTGTGTGTGTGTGTGTGTGTGTGTGTGTGTGTGTGTGTGTGTGTGTGTGTGTCAAAGAGAGAGAGAGTGAGAGAGAGAGAGAGACAGAGACAGAGACAGAGACAGACATGGAGAGAGAGAAGTCCCAGTAAGGGAATGTGATATTTATTCGGATTGCATGTTCAATTCATTTTCAAAGCTTCAAATCAAAGGGAATTTTTCTTAACACTAAAAGTATGCACTGAGGTTAATTCTAATAACATTAATAAGAAAATAAGGTCTAGAGTTCGATGTCAATCAATTTATAAACAAATCCTTCTGGGGCAGAAGGGTCAACATGTTGGAGAAGTAGGGGGATCTGTACATCCCATGTCTCTCAAACAAAGTGCTGAAGCCAAAGTATTTTGAACCCCAAAAGTCTGCGAGGAAAACAGACTGAATACCTCCCTGAAGGTAATGAGACAACTTGAGAAATGACAGGTGGCTGATTGTGAACAGGGCTACATAAATTGGGCCAAGTAGGAATGGAGGGAAGAGATCCCCTTCTGCGGAGAGACAAAAGTAAGAGAAAGAGTGGCTCCGGAAGTGTAGGGCTGTATGTGGATAAGAGGAGAACCTTGGACTGGGAGTGAGACGGATCTTATCTCTAACTGTGGGGCTTTCTTGGGTCTGGGGCTAGACTCCCTGTTTGGGCACCTGGGGAGGAGAGGAGCCAGCATTGGTTTCAGGGGTAGATCAGGGGCAGAGTCCACAGAAGGAGACAGTAGCACCTCCCTGGTGGGCTGTGCAATAGAACAAAGCCTGCCTGCATCCACCACCCCCCGGATCAGTGGCTGGGTCTAGGGCGCAGTCTGCAGCAGGAGAAAGTGGGCCCCTCCCTGGGGGCGTCGCTGCGGGACAGAACAATGCCTGCCTGCATCCACCATGACCAAGCTCAGCAGTGAGGTCAGCAGCGCAGTCCAAGGCAGGAAAAGGCGGGGCTTCCTGAAGCACAGCAGCACAAAGATAGCCAGGAAGACTTTTGGAGCAGCACAGAGAGGCACTTCCCCAGTGCCAGAGCACACGGAACGGGTCTGCGAATCCTAGACAAGCGCTATGCTAAAGGAGTCAGCGGAGGAAGAAGGACCACCCTGCGTGTGCCCTGCGCACAATGAGGACAACTGGAACGGAGTACACCAGCTCATGGAGAAGAGGCTGGGCATCACCACATTGTGATTGTGACCCAAGATGAGATCAAGGGTTGGACACCCCAACCGACTGACCCACACTTTCTTACATTTATTTTATTTGTTGTGTCCAGAGTTTTAGTTATACTTAGTGGGAGGAACAGGGAAATAATATGTTTACTCCACTTTCCCAGACCCAGAAGAGAAACCTCCTTCATCTTCATTTTTAAAGGAGAGTTTTGTTGGACAGGGAATTCATAGTTGTTGGCTTTTTCGGCACTTGAGATCTATCACTACACCATCTTCGGGCTTCCATTCTTTCTGATGAGAATTCAGACATTAGTCACATTTTTCTTGACCTATATGTGATAAGGAGCTTCCTCTTTCTACTTTCAAAATAATATCTTTACTTTCCAATAGTGTAACTATGATTTGTCTAGGTGTGTTCTTCTTTGTGTTCATCCAAATTGAAGTTATTTCAAATTTTTGGATCTTTCAGATAATTTTCATCAAATCTGGTATTTAAACAATTTCTTCAGTAATATTTTGTCCCATTTTCTCCCTCCTCTCCATCTGGGACTCCTATTATACACGTGTTACATAATTATGTTGGAGCACCTGATATTGTCACACAGTGCTCTACTGATTTGTGTCCAATTTTTCTCCCCTGTCTATTCTTTGGCTTGGGACATTTCTCTTGATTTACCTTCAGGTTCACTGATTCCTTCTTCTATTTCTAACCTACTGAGTTAATCTAGTGAAATTTTATTTGAGTTATTGTATTTTTCAATTCCATAAATTTCACTTTTTAAAAAATCACTTCCATTTGTCTATTGTGATTCTCGGTGGACTCACATCATGTTTCCTACTGTATCTTTGAATACATGTTCCTTTAGTTCTTTAAATATAGTAGCTGCTTGAAGTCTTTGTTAAATCCAAAGGTGGGTCTAGTCAGTTTCTATTTAATCTTTTTCCTTAGTATGGGTTAAACTTTGTTCATGTGCATGTTTATTATTTTTTAGGTGAAAAGTAAACACTTGTTTCGATTATCTGCTCATTTGTGTGCATGCACACGCACACACGCAGGCACACACACACACACACACACACACACACACACACACACACACACACACACACACTGGTTGCTATCATGACTGGCAAGAGATAACATTCTATTCTTACTAATTAGCATTTCCATAACAAAATCCTAGAAACAATAACACACTCATACATGCTAATACAAGCATAGACTCCCTTTATAAGAGGGCCACTAAAGAAAAATTAAAGTTGCTTGAGGAGGAAAGAAGGGATTTGAGATACAGGATGAACACGTGTACCTTTTGAAATTCACATCCACAAACTACCTATTCATTTAAAAAAAAAACAAAAACAAAAACCAATCTGTTTCACTGATACTCAGCAAAAGCACTGTGCATTAAAACCTAAAAGCACCTTTTATTTTGCATTTACTACCTTCTCATCATAATCGATTCTTAACTACGAAATAGCAAAATGCATTTTTAAAGCAGGAAACAAGAGTTAGCCTCCAAAACATGGCTAAACCACCACATCATACACTTTCCTTTTTACAACCATCATCCTTTTATGAACCAAATAAGTGAGGTACCACTCCAATGGTATTCAGATGCTAGCTGACTATTAGCCTTTCAACTACTGACAGTGGGGACAGGTTTGGAAATACTATTCAGTTTAAAAGCAGCAAGCGGATCTCTTTTAACATGAAAGGGACTCAGAGCTGAGCAGAAAAGGTGGGAGCAGTGAATTTACTCCTGGATGGCAAAACCTAGGTTGGCTGAAATCAGAAAATGCTTTTGAGATCAGCTTGTTCAGAAGCTCCCCATCTGAGATCCTTGGAACTGAGAAAACAGAAATGGGATCTCCTGCATTTATTCAACATTTCAAGGAGACTTTTTAAAGACCTCATAAGAGTATCAGTGAAAAAGCTGCTCTGGATAACCAAAAGAGGTATTTTTTAGGCCCTACATCTTTCTGGTCATACCAGCATTACCAACATTATTTCTCATCATCAGCCCCCAGGACAATAAGTTTCTCATGTCACCGCATTGATACTACATTCTTTCTACCTTATAAGCCAGTCCCCACTGTCCATTAAACTTCTCTTTATCTTGCAAGATCCACCTCAAGTATTATCTTTTTTTCAAAAAGAACACATTTTTATTTGTTTTGAGAGAGAGAGAGAGACAGAGAGAGAGAGAGAGAGAGAGAGAGAGAGAGAGAGAGAAAGAGAGAGAGAGAGAGAATGTGAGCACAAGCACGGGAGCAGCAGAGAGAGAATCCCAAGCAGGCTTAACCAACTGAGCCACCCAGGAGTACCATGTCTTGATGAAATATTATCTCTTAATGGAAGCATGAGCTCTGCAGCCAGACTCCCTGCCTGGGTCCAAGTTACTGCGGGGCGGGGGGGGAACTGGATAAAAAAAAAAAGTACTTACTTTATGATCTCACTCATAAAAAACTCTAAAAAATGGAAAGTAATATATTGTGACTAATGCAGATCAGTAATGGGTGGCAGAGAGGGGCAAGAGGAAAGCATGACCAAGAGACACAAGGAAACTTTTCGGTGATGGATATGGTCACTATCTAGACTGTGGTGGTTTCATGGATATGTGTGTGTATATACTTTTTCATCTGTGTGTATACTCATCCGCACTGATGTATAAACTTATCAAATAGCACACTTTAGCTTCCTGCAAGTTATGCCAACTATACTACAATAAAACTTTTTAAAAATAAAAACAAACAGGATGATATTTTTAATAAAATACAACGTGTGGGATTTGCTTCACATAAACCAGGGGAAGAGGGGAACAAGGACAAAACGGGTAGAAAGACAGATGAAACAAGATTAGACATGAGTTTTTGATAATTTTTAAAACTAGGTCCTAAGCACATGGGGGTATAATATACTATTTTCTTGACTTTTACACATTTGACATTTTCTATAATAAAAACAATTTTTCAGGTAAAGGGGAGTAAATCATAAACCAGGATAAACTAAAAGAAGAAAAATACTATGCTGGCTCCAAAGCCCAGACTGCTAGTAGCCAAAGACTTCCTTAGAAGTTGAAGAGCAGGGGAATGTGGAGTTTAAAGGGACACATTTTATTCTCTACTCTATCACCTGAGAAACGTGCATGTTCCTTTGAGAGCTAAGCCATCCTTTCCCTGGTTGGCACAAAGCTGGGCTCCCTGGCACACTTGACTTCTCCTGGAGCATTCCAGCTGTCAGACCACATAGGCTTCACAGATATGCTTCCAACAGCCTGAAGTTTAGGATAAAAGAAAGACCATCTTGTCGCCCATTTGAAGTATTTCATGCATGCTGAAGCAGCACCTGGTTAGATAGCCAAGTACTACAGCCACAGGCAACTCAGAAACGCAGAAACAGAAGCAGCATTTTTATCTTCTTTTCCTCCAAGCCTCTGCTCATGGAACTTACAAAAGGAGTCCCAATCACATCAACCAATTTTTAAAGAAAGGAACTCTTGGCCAACATTTGCTTAGAGCACACTAACTCATCATCTCATTTGAGCCTCATGTTTTACCTTGGGAAGCAGCATGTATCTTTACACCCTTTTTAAGCATGCTAAATTCTGAAACTCAGAGAGATGAAACAAACGGGGTGCCCAAGGTCACACAGCTAGTCTGTGGCAGGGCCAGGAGTCGAGGTCCGTCCCACCTCTGTGCCTGTCTAGCGTGACTACCTCACAAGCTTAGCAGAAACTCTCATCAAGGTGCCTATATGAAGAAAAGTCATATCCCAATTAACCCACTTTTTTTCTACTCAATCTCAAACATGTCAAAGGATTTTAAGAGTAGGCACATGAAACCATTACTGCAAACAAAGCTTTTTCAGTTATGTATAATTTCTTTATCCCCTAGCACAAGGATGTATGAAGAAGGGACAGCAATTGACTTTAGACATTACATGAGGGGAGGAGAAGGAAGGGAATGCCCAAAGAAAGATCAAAGAAAGAAAACTAGGGATCAGACTGGAAAGAACAGCACATTAAACACAAAACCCAAAGTAACAACCCCCGTGGTATTTTCTCTGTAACACCAGCATGTCCTGGGTGGTGATTACCCTGTTAGTGAAATGAAAGAAAACGGGCATTTTTTTTCAAGCTACTGGTTTCACCCATGCTAGGTTAAACTGGAAGAGAATTTTTCAAAACTGTATTAAATTTGCTCACACTGTGGTGATTCCAACCAAAAATGTCACTTTCATTGCTCAAGGTCTACAGTAACAATCCTTGCTTCTGGGGAAATGCATGAAACTGGATATTTAAAACATGGATTCTAGTTGTCACAGCTAAGAATAGCAACTATTACTTACTGAGCACATATTATGAGCAGGTATTGTTTTTAATGCTTTTAATCTTTAAAATGGATCTTCTGACACAGGTTCGATTATTGTTAGGGCAACAATATACTTTATTGTCCAAATAAAGATACTTTAGGGAATCAAAGGGGAAGTTCGTGAGAGGGGCTCAAACTCAAGAACAGTGAGATCATGACCTTAGCCGAAATTAAGAGTGGGATGCTTAAGTGACTAAGCCACCTATGTGCCCCAGGAACAGAACTCTTCTGTATTATCATTGAGAGACATTTACATAAGTGTATACAATCTTTAAAACTCAAAGCACTATGCACCAAAAGAGTTATTTTATATAATGTTAATTACACAACAAAAAGCATTTTCAAAAAAATACCACATCTGTCCTCATGTCTCCATTTCCTGCGTCCACACTAATTCCTGTCATGTTCACCTCTCCTGGTCAACTGCAATGATTTCCTCCCAATAACAATCTTCACTCTGTCTTTCTAATAAACTTATGAAATATTACTCCTGAATAAAGTGTTATAAAGAAAAAAAAATAAGCCAGATCTAAGTAGCTGCACCTTCCTTAAATCATGCATGTACACCACTCCCTATGGTATTTCTATCACGAACGCCCAATGTGCAAATACAATAAGCAGCCAAGAGGAGCCTAGTGGCTCAGTTAGTTGAGTGACCTAATCTGAGTTTCAGTTCAGGTCATGATTTCGCCATTTGTGGTTTCAAGCCCCAGGTCACACTCTGCACAGAGCCTGCTTGGAATTTTCTCTTCCCCCTCTCTCATCCCCTCCCCTTCCTCACACACACTGCAAATCAACCACCCACCCACCCACCCACACAACCAACCAGCCAACCAACCAACATTAAAATAAAAATAAGCTGCCCAGATCGTAAGGGTTTGTAGTACGTTACACATTTATCCCATAGTTCAAATAAAAGCAAAGAAAACTTGACTATCGTGCTGGAATTATTTTTCTTTCTTATACCCAACTCATTTTGCTCACTTGTGGTTCATTTCTGTGTCTCCTGCTCTAAAGGCAGTGCCCACTTCCTCCGGCAGTCCTAGTTGAAGTGAATTTCTAACTGCTTCAACTCAGTACCTTCTTCATTCTGTTGCCTTTGTCATGAAGACCTGGAACAAAAATCCGTGAAAGAATGAACACCCCAGGCCTGGCATGCCAATACTAACACCTGGCAAACAGCAACAATGTCCCAGAGACAGCAACTATCAAACAATCCATTGTCTATTTAGGAAACATGAGCGAGAGATGGAAGAAATAGAACTTCCCAAAGGGAGCCTGAAAAAGAAAACCAAAAACAAAATCCACTGGCATTAAAAAGTGAAAACAGGTAAAACCAAGGTTTATCTCAATGTTATTGCAGGTGTTACTGGATAGACTAGATGAACCTGAAGCAAATGATTTCTAAACAACAAAAACAACAACAGCAGCAGCAGCAACAACAACAACAACAACAGCAGTAGCAGCAACAACAACAACAACAACAAAAGAATCTTCTAAAATATGCATTGGTATAATTTAGCAGAAATCAGAGCTGCAGAAACTAGCTTTATGTGGGAATAATCAGAATACCATAGGTACTCAGAGGAGTCACGCTTATTGCGAATAACTGATGCTCAGGTGGTGTGATCACTGTATCACACAAAACCAAGTAAGGGTGTTAAAAAGGAGGAAGGAACCCACACAGGGCAGCAGATGCCAGAACACATGGGGTGAATCAAGGGCTCAGTGAAACGGGAAGACTTAATCACAAAGTAAAAAATTTGCCTGAAAATGTAGCAGATTCAGGCCACCACACAGGCCTCCACGCTCCCTGGCAGGAGTCCTGTGAATACAAGGGGCAAAGCAATGAACTTACAGCTACCAATCACTTCCCTGTGGCAAGCACGTTACCTGATAAAGCATCTCAATTGACCCTGTGTACAGAAGAAGGAATTGAGGCTGAAGGAGATGTTATAATTGCTCAAGGTCACAGAACTAAGAAAGTTATGGAAATGGCCGTTACACCAAGCACTCTGACTCCTTAGTGCATTACATGCTGTCTCAAGTATGCAAAACTCAGCTTCAGTAACCCTTTTACCATCTTTTAAGTAAATTTTTTTTCAAAAGTTTTGATTGTTGTATTTTCATTTTTATTTGTTTCCTTATGTCTTTTAATTTCTTTTCTAATTGTCTGGTTGACGGATTCGTTCTTTAGTAGGATGTTTTTTAACCTGTATGCTTTTAGAGGTTTAGCAGACTTTTTCCTGTAGTTTATTTCAAGTTCAAAACATTGGGATCTGAAAGTGTGTATGGTGTCATCTCAATTCTGTTATATTTACTGAAGACTTTTTGTGACCCAGTATGTGGTCTCTCTTGGAGAATGTTCCACGTGCACTCTAGAAGAAAGTATGCTCTGCTGCTTTGGGATGTAGAGTTCTAAAATATCTGTCACGTCCTTCTGGTCCAATGTGTCATTCAAGACCGTTGTTTCTTTCCTGATTCTGTCTAGATTTTCTGTCCATTGTTGTAAGTTGAGTATTAAAGCCCCCTGCAATTACCACATTCTTATCATGGAGATTGTTAATGTTTGTGATTAAATGTTTTAAATCTTTGTGTGCTTCCGAATTTACTGCATACTCATTATAATTGTTAGCTCCTCCTGATGGACAGACACTGTAATTATTTAATAATGCCCTTAAACATCTCTTGCTACACACTTTAATTTAAGGTCAAGTTTGTCTGATATAAGTATGGCTAATACAGCTTCCTTTTGACTCCCAGTAGCATGAAAGGTAGTTCTCCATCCCCCCACTTTCAATAGTAAGGTGTCCTCAGGTCTGAAAGGAGTCTCTTGTAAGACAGCAAATAGATGGGTCTTGTTTTGTATTATCCATTCTGATACCCTAAGTCTTTTGGTTGGAGCATTTATTCCACTTCCATGTAGTGTTATTATGGAAAGCTATGGTTCCGAGGCACTGTGATGTCTGTACTTTTCATGCCTGTACTGGTGTCTGTGGCACTTTGTGATACTTGCGACATTTCCCTCATAATCCCTCTTAGGATCTCTTGCAGGGATGGTTAGCGGTGATGAATTCCTTCAGTTTTGGTTTGTTTGGGAAGACCTTTACCTCTCCTTCGATTCTGAATGGCAGACTGGCTGCATAAAGGATTCTTGGTTGCATATTTTTCCTATTCATCACATTGAAGATTCCCCTATTCCTTTATGGCTTGTCTGATTTCAGTAGATGGGTCTGCTCCTATCCCAATACTTCTACCTTTGTACGTTAACATCCTTTCATCCCCAGCTGCTTTCAGAATTCTCTCTTCATGCTTGTATTTTGCCAGTTTCACTATTATATGTTGTGCAGAAGATCAACTCAAGTTACATCTGAAGGGAGTTCTCTGTGCCCGTTTGGTTTCAATGTCGGTTTCCTTCCCCAGATTGTGGAAGTTCTCAGCTATGATTTGTTCAAGGTCATCTTCGCACCCCTTTTTGCTCTCTTCTGGAAATCCTGTGCTATGGATATTGTTCCATTTGATTGCATCACTTAGTTCTCTTATTCTCCCCTCTCGATCCTCAATTTTTTCTCTATCTTTTTCTCACCTCCTTTTCCCCATATTTTTATCTTCTAATTCATTTACTCTCCCCTCTGTCTCTTCAATCCACGCTGTGGCTGCCTCCATTTTAAATTGCACCTCATTTATACCAATTGAATTTATCATGACTACTTTTATTTCCTTGATCTCTGCAATAATTGATCCCATGCTGTCTGCTATGCCTTTGCCAATCCCAACGATTCATCCTTTGACTGTTATGCTAAATTCTGATATGTAGCTTACATCTGTTTTGATCAAGTCGTTAGCTGTCCACTTCTTCCTGGAACTTCTTTTGAGGGGAATGCTTCTGTTTCATTATTTTGGCTAGTTTTCTCTCTTATGAGGTTTACAAGCTTGTTATTTGCTCTGCACCTGCAAGAATTGCTATATGAAATGGGGGTCACGCCCTGTGCAGGTTCTAGCCCTGCAGGTAGTGTTTCCTGGAGAGTGTTACTTGCTCTCTGTTGTTGTGGCATTGGCTCTTTGAGTTCTCTACTCGTCATGATGTTTTTGACCCTCCACAAGGTGTGCTTTTATTTGTTCCTTGAAGTAGCCCTGGAAAGGAAAACAAACAAACCAACAAACAGGAAACAGAGACATGGAAGGAAACGTACAACTAAAAGAAATAAATGGACACACACACGCTCACACACACAGAAAAACAGTCTGAAATCAAAAAGAAAACAAAACAAACAAACCAGAAACACCAGCTACAAGTAAAGAACAAGGTAGAGGCGTTGCTGTTGGAAGAACACATATAAAGAGGGAAATGACAGCAGTGGGGAAAAGGAAAAAATATATATATTGACCAGGCTGGAAGCTAAATGGCTTAATGCAGAGAGAGAGAAAGGAAAATAAGGAAGGAGGGGTGGGAACAAAAGGAAGATAAGTTTACCCAGACAGAGAAACTAGATGGCTTGATCATTCCAGAGAGAGAGAAAGGAAAGTATAGAAGTATAGGTACGAAATATATCAAGGGAATGGATTATAAATGTCCGCTTAAACGAACCAACGAGCAGAGTTATCAACCTAAGAGAGGGAAGAGACAGGAAGGGAGAATATGTCTAAATAAAAAGAGTTGTCCCGGAATTAATCCAGTCTATGCAGCATCACTGGTCCGGATGTTGGAGCTGCCTGGTTCCACAGCGCCTATCCAGCTCCATGAGATAAGCAGGTACCCAGCACAGAGGGGCGTGGTTTGGGGTAGGCTGGTCCCACCTCCACTATGGACCCTCGGACTGATCCCAGAGGCCCCGCCTTGGTGGTGTTGGTGGTGGTGGTGGTGGTGGTGGTGGGGAAATGGTGATGCCCAGCCTCTTCTCCATGACCTGGTGTACTCCGTTCCAGTTGTCCTCATTGTGCCCACGGCACACGCAGGGGTGTCCTTCTTGCTCCGCTTGTCTAGGATTCACAGACCCGTTCCGTGTGCTCTGGCACTGGGGAAGTGCCTCTCTGTGCTGCTCCAAAAGTCTTCCTGGCTATCTTTGTGCTGCTGTGCTTCAGGAAGCCCCGCCTTTTCCTGCCTTGGACTACGCTGCTGACCTCACTGCTGAGCTTGGGCATGGTGGATGCAGGCAGGCATTGTTCTGTCCCACAGCGACGCGCCCAGGGAGGGGCCCACTTTCTCCTGCTGCAGACAGCGCCCTAGACCCAACCACTGATCCTGGGGGTGGTGGATGCAGGTAGGCTTTGTTTTTGTTTTTTTTTTTTCTCATTTTTTTTCAACATTTTTTATTTTGGGGACAGAGAGAGACAGAGCATGAACAGGGGAGGGGCAGAGAGAGAGGGAGACACAGAATCGGAAACAGGCTCCAGGCTCCGAGCCATCAGCCCAGAGCCCGACGCGGGGCTCGAACCCACGGACCGCGAGATCGTGACCTGGCTGAAGTCAAACGCTTAACAGACTGCGCCACCCAGGCGCCCCAGACTTTGTTCTATTGCACTGCCCTCCAGGGAGGGGCTACTGTCTCCTTCTGTGGACTGTGCCCCTGATCTACGCTTGAAACCAATGCTGGCTCCTCTCCTCCCCAGGTGCGCAAACAGGGAGCCTAGCCCCAGACCCCAGAAAGCCCCACAGTTAGAGATAAGATCCGTCTCACTCCCAGTCCGAGGTTCCCATCTTATCCACATACAGCCCTACACTTCCGGAGCCACTCTTTCTCTTACTTTTGTCTCTCCACTGAAGGGGATCTCTTCCCTCCATTCCTACTTGGCCCAATTTATGTACCCCAGTTCACAATCAGCCACCTGTCATTTCTCAAGTTGTCTCATTTCCTTCAGGAGTATTCATTCTGTTTTCCTCGCAGACTTTTGGGGTTCAAAATACTTTGGCTTCAGCACTTTGTTTGAGAGACATGGGATGTGCAGATCCCCCTACTTCTCCACACTGTTGACCCTTCTGCCCCAGAAGGATTTATTTATAAATTGATGGACATCAAATTCTAGATCTTATTTTCTGATTACTGTTATTAGGATTAACCTCAGTACATACTTTTAGTGTTAAGAAAAATTCCCTTTGATTTGAATCTTTTGAAAATGAATTGAACAGGCAATCCGAATAAATATCACATTCCCTTACTGGGACTTCTTTCTCTCCATCTCTGTCTCTGTCTCTGTCTCTGTCTCTCTCACTCTCTCTCTCTTTGACACACACACACACACACACACACACACACACACACACACACACACACTTTCCCCAGACTGTCAGGAATCTCCCTAAGGTGCCCGCCCAACTCCATGGCCAGTACATAAACTTCACCAGTACTCAGGACTAGACATCCTCACTAAGGTCTGCCCAGAACAAAATGGAAGAAAACAGCCTCTGTCAGTCCCACTCTCCTGCCTGTGCAGTTTCCTCCCTCCTGCCAGGTCTCCCTGACCCCCACCCCCCCTTGCTGTCAAAGCCCATTCTATAACTACTTGAGAAACCTAGCTAGTGTTTGATTCTGCAGCAAAACACAACAAAGTTCCAAAAGGTCTCAGCCCTCCCAGGCCAGTGAGTCAGTAGGAAAACACCAGGCCAAGAATCACACTAGGAGAATTCTCATTCCAGGTGTACCACTTCCTGGCTGAAGATGCACAGTGAAGCTGTCATCCAACAACAGTCTATTTCCACATCTGTAGGCCTCTAGCCCACCTGCATTGCTACCAGGTTTGGGGACACATCCAACAATTTTGTTTCTTGAGCCTCTTCTGGACTGTCTTTGCTCTAGGATAAACTAGATTTGGAGACAAAAATATGCACAAATACGCAAATTCCGCAAGGGAAAAGACACGTCCAGGAGTCTGTTCACTGCAGTCATCCATATTCCCAAAGCACTGATTTCTACTGTGTACATAATTAGAGAGAAGAAGCAGGCAGGCACCTGCCCAATGACAATGAAAAAACAACAGAAGGTGATGGAGAGCCCCACCTGATGTAGTAGCTGGAAGCCCAGAAGTCAAGAATTACCAACAACCACCATGGAGGCAGGGGTATACCTCGAGAACAGAGCCTGGCACACAGAGTCCCTCAGTCAGTTTTCGGTGAGTGGTGAATAAAGCCACAGGTAGACCAATAAACTGACAAGCAAGCGAGCAAAGGCTGACAAGGGAAAATCCACCTGTTCTATGGTGGTATAGAGAAAGTAGCTGCTTTTAGCAATGCCAGTAAGAGGGTAAACATTAAAAACAGGCCAATTAGTGAATTCTGTGGGTGGAATGTTTTCCCCTGATTACAATGGGCAGCTTATCCATCCTCCAGCTCTGAAGCATATGGTAAGTGGACACCACATGCTGGGGACAACAAGTTCTGGAGTAAAGGAGTGGAAGTAACAAGGCTCCACCTTGCTTCTTGCTAAGCAAGAATTTACTGTAGGATAGGGAATTGAAGTGGTATTGGGTTGCAAATAATTGTAGGAAATGGCAAAGGTTCCACTCAATTCATCTGATCACAAAAGGGTAAGAATTCATCAAAAGTTGATTATGCAGGTGTTTGTAAAAAGAGAATGTGAGAAAGAATCCCACTATAGACTGCTGCTGTTACACATAAAATTGAAGTGAGACAGCTAGTTCTTCTGTAAAAATTGGGAACTGAAACCCCATAAACACATTGCATTCATTCAGTATGTACAGGGTCCTTTGCACATGGCTGGCACTGTAGTAACGACACACGGATGGCTAAGGTGAGCCCTGCCCATGAGGAACACATGGTCTAGGAAGGGAGCAAGGGCTACGTAAGGAGGTTCATGGCAACACAACTAGTGGGAAGAAGAACTGTGGACACACAAAGGTGAAGTAAGCACCCCCAAGACACTTTCCATAAAAAAAAGGAATGAATCCTCTTAGAGTTCTGGAGGCATCCTTCATGTAGGCTCTCATGAGTGTATTTTCACTAAGTCCATAACAATTGGGAGCTGAAACCTGCTGAGCCAAGCTCCTCCAGGACAGAAACCTCCTCTGCTCAGTTGGCTTCAAGTGAACCTGGGTATTCAGCACTTCTCCAGTGTCCCTCTCCCACCATCCCACTTCTGGCCCTCTTGATTCATAGATTTCTAGGAAAATCAGCCTATAAGGTCAAATCCTTATTTGTTGTTAGTTCCTTCCAGAGACAGGGTCTCCACGATGCTATTGATTACTTCAGTGGAATCCTGCCCATGGGCTGCATAAGGAACTCCATGACACGAGTTCAATGGCTCCTCACATGGTGGGTTTTATGAGAAGTAAAGTCCTCTGAGTTTGGGTTAGAAATAGTCCACATCATTCCCAATCTCAAGGCTTGTTCTGGACAAAGGATGAAGATTAAAAGCAATGAATACATAAAAGCCTTTTGTAAAAGCTCAGCCTAAAAACGGCAGAAGAACATATAGGGGGAAAATGTCTTTTCATTTCATGTTAAGAGCCAAGGGAAAAGCTTCTTTAGATTTCAAGAAAAAAAGGAATAATATCAGTACACAAAGCAAGCTTTGAAGATGAGCTTTATCATCATGTCGGTAGAGCTTTTTAGTACAAACTCTACAGATTATGGTATTTCTCAAAACTCCTTGCTGCCCTAGGGAAAAGCACTTAATTGCCTAACTTTTATCTGAGTTCATGGCTATTTTCCTTTCATTTTTAAAGCTTAGCTTATCTTAGGTCATCAAATAATCTTTTTTTTTTTTGATGACAGAAATCTTATTTACACTCCTGAACATCCTATTACCCTTGACAGGTACCTAGCACCCTGCCTTGCACATCTACTTACTTATGTGGGGAAAAAAGAAAAAAAAAGACATTTGTTTATTAACCATCCACAGACAGAATAAACTCCTAAGGGAAATAATAAAATATTTGGGCACTAAACACGTGACTGCTCTTAAATGTTCATATATTCAATTTGAGGAATTTTTTTTTTATTTGACAGGTTTGGTCAAATTCCCAAAGAACGAATCAAAAATAAAGAGAACTCTGGGAATAAATGGGAAAGGAAGGTAATGAAAAATTGGAGACTAAGATCCAGATCTTAAAAAAGCTCTGAATGTATACTCACAAAGACTTAACGACTTTTGATAACTAGGTTAGAAATAGTGCTTTGAAAGTCCATAGAGCTGTAGCATTCAAAGGCAGGGTTTCTTACAGTATGGTCTGATACCTCTCCCTAATCAACGGAATCATGGAGGGCTTACCACAGGTACGGATTCTGAATTCACACGTAATTCTACATTTTTAGATAATTTGCCAGTGTTTGTTAAGATAACCCAAACTAGTAACAGCATTGCAATCTGCAAAGGACACACGAGGCCCACTCTCTTTAGCATAAAGTTGGGGTTGCTTTGGTAGGTGGATGAAAGCAACAAAACACAGATTTCTGCAGGGAGCAGTGGAGACTTGAAGTGTTTGAAATGCATACTGTCCCATTTCTCAGGGAGGGCACAGACCCTTCTTGATGGCACCCAAATCAGGTGTTTCTGTCTGTACCAGTGCTGCTACCCAGGCCACAGTCAACCATAAAGATTATCCAGAGAAATGGTCTGCATCTGTATCTTCTGGAGATTCACTGACTAACCAGATTTTCAGTGATGCTGGCCTGGCGTGTGGGGTGGGAGGTAGATAAACGGAGATAATCAGACAAGCCCCAGTGGCCAAGAACTGGATGGAGTCCACCCTAACTGTTACCGTGGCCATATCTGAAGTTTCCAGAGCTGATGATGCTACATTTGGACCACCATTGTTCCGTGATGATATTGCAGTTGGTATATGATGCGAACAAATTAAAGAAGGAAACGGGGTAACTTAGTATACATTATAACGTGTCAACAAGAAGACAAACAAAACTCTTGGTTTCTACTTCATTGCCAGTTCTAATAGATATGAAAGTTACAGTGCCTCTAGGAGGCAAGGTTCTTGCCAACAGAAATGCAACGCTAATACAGGAGCACCTTCCAATGGTTCATCTGAGAGTACACTGAATGGCATGAGTATTTAATGTGATTTGATAAGGCAGAACTGGTTTCTCCATGACTCACAAGTATTAACTTCTAGAATTCCTATGAGTTTGCTTGATGGATTGATAAGCAAAGGAAACCTAGGAGGGGATTTGGTGAAGCCACATGCCCTAGAAATATGACAGCTAAGTTTTGACGTAAGAAGAAAACGAATGACCTCCAAAAGACATCAACAATTCTCCCTCACAGATGTGCTGTGAGCTTGAAATGCTCACACATGTGATGCATCTTGAAGATGGTAAGTGGTAAAAATATTGGTAATATTATATTAACGGCTGCTACCTTTTTTCCCAAAATTTTGTAGTGGGTCATAAAGAAATTGGCAGCTCTGCCATTCCATGCAGCCTGCTGCAGATGACATTGCTGCCTTAATGGGGCACAGCGTACAGCCTCTTTGTGAGTAAAACTCTCTTTGTTCATGCCACTGGTGGCAGCCTTTCTGTGACAGCTGAACACGTCCCTAAACGATACTACTTGCCCTTACTCAATGCCATTCAAATACAATTTCATGTTTTGTTAGCACAGATAACATCAATAATGTCACTCTTATTGAAGGTGAAATTATTACCAACCTCACTCAGCAGATGACGTTGGGGAAAAGATGCTAGAAAAGTGTCCTAAACAAAGAAGGGTCTTGGAGAATACCGGTGTTCTCTCTCATAGCATACCCTCGCAGACTAAACTGTGAGGCACAGGGTTCTCTCTGTTACAATACAACTTGAAGTTTGGGAGTGTTTTTCCTTATAAAGGTTTGAAAAAGTCCATGGTAGAGAAGGGTTTACTTAATCCCAGAGAGTAAAATGAAAGAAGGCTTTGGACCCACAAACCCCTACAACCAGTAAGTAGGCCGAGACAACCATAAAGCTGTAGACACAGGCTACCTTTCATAAAAGGGAAGAATGACTTGGAGGTTGAAAGCCAGAACCCCGGAGGAGCTAGAGCCAGGGACAATCATTCGCAGGCCTTAAGCCCCAATGAAAGGACTACCTATCTGTGCCAGCTGAACTTCAGAATTGCTATGGACCAGTGACTCATGATCTCATGATAACCTCCTTCCTTTCTTTTGGAACAGAAATGGTTGTGTTTTATTGGTTTGTTTGTTTGTTTTTTCTTTGTGTGTGTGTGTGTGTGTGTGTGTGTGTGTGTGTGTGTGTGTGTGTGTGTGTGTGTTTTATGTGTGCTCGTTTTGGTTGTATGCTTAATTCATAGGTCTTCATTGATAGGTCTTCAGATTGGAAGTGTAGTCGAGGACCAGTGCACCCAAGGAGACTCATTCACACCTGGACGTAATTTAGATAAAAATATCCTGGACTTTGAGCTGATGTTACAAGGGTTGGGTCTTTAAGAGGGAGGATTCTTGGGGTAGGGTGAGGGTATTTTTCATGCAGGATGAAAGTGAATAATAGGGGGCCAGCAGACAGGCTGTGGCAGTCTAAACTATGTTCATAAATTCTCTTTTATGCCCTTCAAAAGGTGGACCTCCATTCCCTTTTCCTCAAGCATACGCCAGATGTACTGAATGATTTTTAAAAATACAAGAAGGTGAAAGTGATGGTGAGTCAAAAACACTCTAAAGAGCAGATATTGTAGTTCCAGTGGTGTTGTGATTAGGGGATAATCGATGGAAGGGGCAACTGGCCATTAGACGCTAGAATTCTATGAGTGGAAGAGATGAACATAAGGGAAGAGAAACAAAAATAATATAAAATCAGGGAAGGGGGTAAAACGGAAGAGACTCATAAATATGGAGAACAAACCGAGGGTCACTGGAGTGGTTGTGGGAGGGGGGATGGGCTAAATGGGTTAGGGGCACTGAGGAATCTACTCCTGAAATCATTGTTGCACTACATGCTAACTAATGTGGAGGGAAACTTTAAAAATTAAAAATAAAGAAAATAAAAAAAGAAGCAAGAATTCTACACCTATCAAAATTATCAATTGAATTTGAGAGTGGACTCAAGGTATCTTCAGACGTGCAAAGACTCAGAACATTTGATTCTATTCATTCTTCATTAGGAAGTTATCTGAAGGCGTACTCCAGCAAAACGAGGGGAGAAAAAAATAAAGAAAATTTATACTTAATAATAGCCAACATTAACAGTGTTTATTTTTGTGCCAGACACTGTTATGGGTTATTTTCACATGTTATTACATATTAATCACACAACAAACTTATAAAGTATATACAGTTACGATTATTATCTTCTAGAGGAGGAAATAGGGTTATAAAGAAGCCAAAGAACTCATCCAACATCCAACTTACACAGTTGGTAAGTGGAACAAGTAAAGTCTAACCCCAGGCCGTCGGGCTCAAGAGTCCAGGCTTTTAAATGCTCCCTAACTTCCCAGATAGCCATATTACCATGAAAGCATGGAAAGAAACTGGGACCGTAACAGAGGAAAATCACAGGAAGGAAGCTATGAAGCAGACCTACTGAGTCACCACCTAACTGAGGCAGGAAAAAACAAGGGTCTAGTAAGAGACCTCTGAGGTTGACAGGAAGATGTCATAAGTGGCATGATTTGAAAACACTGAAAGAGTGCAATAAAACAAAGAAGTGCAATTAGAAAACTAAGGAGAACCAGAAAATATCCATAAGATGGTCTTAGTCTGAATGAGCCAAGTGAAACATGGCGTGGTTTAAAGCACTGATGGAATTCAAAGAAAAAGGACCCATTTCAACTTGATCCCAGAGATGTCCTCATTGAGCAGGTACGAGGACTCCAGGAAAAGGGTAGTAATTCTAATGTTTGCATATTATTTAATAATTCCAATAATTTAAACCACTTATTAATTTTCAAGTTTTAGAATCAACCTTGAACAATCTAAAGAGACTTGATTGCAGAGCATAATACCAGTGTTAACAACAATGACAAGCAGAAGTCCAAAGCTGATGGGAGACCGAGAAAAAGTGCAGCAAGTGTGAGGAAGACATTTATCTTACAATGTAAGGAATGAAAAATGATAGTACAGGTAAGGGAAATGGGTCTCTATTTTAAAATTGCATCTTGTGGGGTACCTGAGTGGCTCAGTGAGTTCAGAATCCAACTCTTGATTTTGGCTCAGATTATGGTCTCACTGTTCATAAGAATAAGATGAGCATTAGGTTCTGCACTGACAGAATTCTCCGAATTCTCTCTCTCTGCCCCTATCCTGCTTGAACATATGCTCTCTCTCTCTCTCTCTCTCTCTCTCTCTCTCCCTCTCTCTCTCTCTCTCAAATAACATATATTCATTCACACATGCATACATACATACATACATACATACATACATACATACATGCATAAAATTATATCTTGTGATGGTTAATTTCATGTTTTAACTGGGCTGAGCCACAGGGTACCCAGATATATGGTTACACATTATTTCTAGTGAGTCTGTGAGGACATTTCTTAGTACAATGAACATCTGTATATCAGTGGACTAAGCAAAACATATTGCCTTGCCAAACACTGGGTGGCCTCAACTAATCGATTGAAGACCTGAATGGAACAAAAGGCAGAGTAAGAGAGAATCCACTGTTGTGTATCTGAGTGTCTTCAAGCTGCGATAGTGGTCTCCTGACTTCAGACTCAGACTTGGAATGGAACATACATCATCAGCTCTCCTGATTCTTAGGCTTTTGGAGTCTGCCTGGAACTAAACTACTGGATCTCCTGGCTCTGCCCTTCTCAGCCTCCGTCATCCTGTGAACCAATTCCTATTGATACTAAGTGTCTGGAGAACCCTAACTGGTCCATATATGTAACTTCATCCATTATGTCTTTTTGCCCTCAGATCCAGTTCCTGAACTTCTCCTACAGACTGTGTTTCCTGGTTCCTTGCCAAATGGCTTCCAGAGGGATTTGACCAATGGGTGTTTGATGGGAGAAAGGGAGGAAGGTATTAGCCCAGAGGTTTTTCTCTTTCCCGCTCCACTTGCTACCAGTGCTTTTATCTCCTCCAAATTCTAGCTTCTTTCCAAGAGCCTCTTCTCTGATGTTCTCAGTTCCTGCTAGGTATGGATCTGAGTTTCTCTAGCCCTGGTGGTGGAAACAGCTTTCTGAGGATACTAATTCCTGATTGCTTCGCCATCCTTTGTTTGGCTTCTGGGATTTCCCATCACGTGTGTAACTCTTTAAAATACCGATAGTGACTCACCGGCTGGCTGGACCTGACTGAAACAGGATAAAGATAGAAGTTCAGGAATATATCGGAAGGTGAGGAGAGAGAAGACAGGTGGCTTAAGCGACCTATACATCATCTTCACATAGGAAGTCAGTAGACGGTGCTTAAAACTGACAAATCAATAAGCAGCAGTATGCTATATTACTTACATTCATGAAGATACCTAAGAAAAGAATATAAACCTGGAACAGTTAAAAGTGTGGTCTCAAATAATGGAGGCAGTAAAGAGACCTGTGGTCGCCAGGAACTCAGGGGGGAAGGGAGAGATGAATAATAGATGAAGCACAGGGAATATTTATGGCAGTGAAACATCTTGGAAGACAATGACATGCTTTGAATCATGGCATTGTGCATTTGTCAAAACTCACAGAACTGCACACCACAGTGAATGTTAAGGCAAACTTGGGACTTTCGTTAATAATAGTTTCCATTTTGGCTCATCCGTTGTAACAAATGCACTACACTGACACAAGAAGTTTACAATAGGGAACACTATGTTTTGGGGTGTAGGAGGGAGAACAGGGGAACTCTGCACTTTCCAGTCTTCTGGAAACCAAACGCTGTTTTAAGAAATAAACTCCCTTAATGAAAGGAAGGCAGAGAGACAGAAGAGGAGGGAAGGAAAGAGGGAGAAAGGGAGCTACTTAAAAGCCATGGAGGAAACTTAAATGTGGATTACTAAGTGAAGGGATCCAATCCGAAAAAGCCATACGCTTTACGTTTCCAACTATGATAACATTCTGGAAAAACAAAACCAAACAAAAAGACAACAACAACAACAACAACAGCAACAACAGCAGCAACAACAAAACACCTTCGGAGACAGGAAAAAGACCAGTGGCTATTAGGGTTTAGGGGGAGAGAGGAAGTGGTAATAGGTGCCTAGAGCACAGGGCACTTTAGGGTGGTGGAACTATTCTGTATGATGCTGCAATAGTAGGTACATACCATTTTACATTTCTCAAAACTTATGAATCTATATAACACAAAATAAACCCTAACTGTTAGTAATGATAATGTGTCTAATGATAATGGGTCAATCAATGATGGCTCATCCACCACTTATAATTAACGTATCCACATGAGTGCAAGGTACTATAGAAACTAGTGGGGGTGAGGAAACTGTATTTTTTGTGCAATTTTCTCTAAATCTAAAATTGTTCATATGAAATGGCGTGTTTAAAAAAAAACCCTGATTTAAAAAAAAAGAAAAAAGAAAACAAAAGAAAGTGTTGCCTCTGGGGAAGAGGTGTTCGTGGGGGAAACAAAGCTTTTGTTTTCTTTACTGCAGGTCCTGATCTGCAATTTGGATGTTGTGGGTTGTTTTTTTTTTAACTATTTGTATACAATACCTGGATTGAAATTTCTCAAATAAAAAAAAAAATCTGTACACCTGCCAGAATAGATAACATGAAAAAGACCATATTAGCAAGTGTTGGCAAGGCTATCAAGTATTCAGAGCTCACAGACACTACGCAGGCACTACTATAGAAAGAAGTTCATGTAAATTGGTATAACCATTTTGGAAACAGTTTGGAGGAATCTTACCAAAGCTGATAAGTTGGATGACATGTGACCCAGCAAATTCCCTCCTAGATAAATAAATACTATTCTCAAACATGTTCACCAAACGTGCCCTATAATATGCATGAAGTTTCATTCATAATTAACCTAAGCCAGAACCTACCTACATGTCCACCAAGAGTTGCCAAAATATTGTAAACTATTCATATAATGAAATTCTATACACCAATGAGCATAAAGGATCTATACACACAATAACATGAATATCACTAACATAAGTTTGAGTGTAAAAAGCTAGGTATAGGACACATAATTCCATTTCTCTATTGTCCCAAAACAAGCAAAAGTTGTATATTCTGTAAGAAGTCAGAATAATTCCTGTCCCAAAGGAGACATACAGCTTGACTGAAAGAGGCACAGGTGGTCCCTTGGGGTACTGGAACCTTGTTTACTGAGTGCAGGTTCCACAACTATATTGAACTTAACTTCATCCAGCTGTGTTCAGAATACTTTTAATAATACATGTCCTTTTTGGGTGCCTGGGTGGCTCAGTCGTTAAGTGTCCAACTTTGGCTCACGTCATAATCTCACGGTTTGTGAGTTCGAGCCCCACATTAGGTTGTGTGCTGACAGCTCAGAGCCTGGAGGCTGCTTCGATCCTGTGGCTTCCTATCTGGCCCTCCCCTGCTCACACGGTGTCTCTCTCTCAAAAATAAACAAACATGAAAAAAATAATATATGTCCTTTTGAATGTATACTATACTTCCGTAATCTTATTTTAATCTGAGTGCAGACCCCTAAAACACACCCTTTTTTCTCTACTGTCTCTACTAAACATTTAAAGAATATGTACTTTAAACATAAATATATTTAAATTATATAAAACATAAATATAAACATATAAATACATGTACTTTATACACATTTTACATAACTAATTTCAGTTGTTGGAAGAATCTCAACATTAACATTTCTATGAATACCTTTCAAAGTAAGAGAAGTTCAGTTTGAGTCCCCTAGAATATTTATGCAAATTTGCTTGGGAGCCATACTGTCCCATCTTGTTCTGAGCACTGCTTTCCGTTTGGGCTCTGGATGTGTTGCGCATGTTATAAATTTCAGTGTAAGGTGACATTGCCAAGACAAGGGAGTGCTGACGAGAAGTCATTGCTCTTGCAAAATCTGCAGCCAGGCTCCGTTTTGATCTTCTTAACACCGGATAAATTCCATCTAGGGAAAATCTTTTATTGTTAATTTCAGCTACTGTAACTTTGACTTGCTCCCCAACCTAGAATATGTTGTTATTCCTTCTGCAGGTGGCAGTGGAATGAGAGCTAAGTCACAGGCATTAGACCCAAATCTACAGATGAGTGTGTCCATGCTTCAACTGTGAGGCTATCTTTTCCCTATGGTAACAACGTTCTGCGATTTCAAATCTAACTACTGCACTTACTTGTCTCCTTTAACACAGGAAGCACAAAACTCACACATATTGCTTCAAATTTAGTTTTCTACATGTAAACTCACACGGATTGAAAGCAAACATTACCGAGCTTCCCCAAAATGAAATTCGTGTTGACATTTGGCAAGTTCGTGATCGGTAACTCTTATTATTTGTACAAATTCTCAGATAGTTTAATATATATAACAGTATGTTTTAAATATATTTCAGAACAAAGGACAAAAAGACCCCAAATATCTAAGGAAGTCTAGAAAACCTCCAACAGTGAAAACTACCTAATGAATCAACTTTATTAACCTCACCCCCTGCTGTTTCTTTCCTCAACTAAACCCACTCCTACATTACCTTCTCATCATTTGTCTTTTGGCTTTCTCAGACCACACTCTATTTTCAGGATGTGAAACTCGCAAGTACCTCTCAGCATATATATATATTTTCAGCCCACATGCCTCCAATTAATAGCATTTATGAAGCATTTTCTATGTGTTCACCCATTACCATCCTTTTTTAATCCTTTCAGTAGTCCAATAGTTTATTTTACTAACCACATGTGATTCTTCAGGAAGCTAAAGCACAGAGCATTTCTGTAACTTACGTGCAGTTCTAATGGTTTCCAGTGGTCAATCTTTCATCCCACCGCAGTCAATGTGATCCACAGTTAGGACGCTGTTGCCTCCAACTATTGATAGGAACTCACACACAAAGACAAATCCAGGGCACATAATACTATGAATCCTGCCCTTGCTAGCACTCTACGTCTACCCGCTAGGCTGTATTGAAAATTCTGGCTTTACTTTATTCTCTAGGACAGCCTTTACTGCTGCTACTCTTATGCAGCACACTTATGTTCTTTTATAATATAAACATACGTGAGTGTTAGGCTTTCTATCACTGCTAGAAGGGGGTTGGAGTCAGGACTCAAAATGAACTTTGATGCAGTTTTAAAGTCTTTATGGTGGCAAACTGGGTCATGGTTTGGACTCAGGCATGAAGCATTGTCTCAGAGATTCACTAGATCATCAGAGTTGATATTGACATACTGTTGACTCCCCAAAGAGCATAAAAACCATATCTCCAGGCTTCCAGGATGTTGAAGTTAACAAAAGTAATAAAAATTTCTCACGTTGCTTTGCGATTCACATGCAAACATAAGATTCCATTTCAAAATCTTTCCAAAATCATTAGAAGAGCCAGACATTGTATATTCTCTGTATATATATATATATATATATATATATATATATATATATATATATATATATATATATATATATATATATATATATATATATATCTCCACTATATAATATTATACCCACTAAATAATATAAATATTATATATATAAATTATATATGCACTAAAAACACTCATTTTAAGAGCTCCGTGGCAATCCTTGGAACACCAAAAAACTATGAGTTCAAAATTGCTCAGATTTCTTTGTATCCAAATATGTTTCATGCATTTTTATTCAACAGTGTTCAGAACAATAGTAGTATTGCTTCCACACAGCAAATCAATATGTGTCAGCCACCGGTTTAAATTATACTGGAACAATTGTGTCCTCAAACTTGGACAAAACACACAGCACAACAGTGACAGTAAACAACAATGAAGCTTGCTCTCCACAATTATAACATCACTGGTTCTGTAAGGAAAATTAAGTTGCTGGGTGTCAAGTAGAAGGGGGATAAAAATGACATCAGGAATTCAAAAGCTTATTTGAGGTGCCAGTCATCACATATAGGCACTCAAGCATAGCAAGGTCATAAACTTCCTCCTTACTTGTGCCATATGAGATATAAAGGTACGAGAATGAAAAAAGACTATGGGATTTATTTCAAAAATCTATACAACCTGACCTCAGACTCTTTTTAGAAGACAGTAAATGAATGCCTCACCAGAAATGCCACCGTGTCAAGTTCCTTTTCACGGTCTGCCCAAAAGGATACATAAAATACTTTCATTTTCCTATTAATATATGAATCAACTATATTAGTTGTTTTTTCACATTTTATAAGTTGTAAAACAAAACTTCAGCAAGGTTTTGCTAAAAACTAGGCAAAAACAAAGATTTTTTTTTTTTTTACCATCCTGTTTTTTAAACTAGAAATGGCAATATTTTTTACGGGACCAGCTAAACAACATATTGAATTTAGGATGGACATTCAGATCCAAACCGAAATCAGATAGCCCAGATAACCGAAAGCATGAATGCAAGTTCAAGTGCAATAAAATAACAAGGTATAGCAGGGAAAAACTAACGTTCTCAGTTAAGTTCAAATAACTGCATGGTGTCAATGGTTGTGTTTCAAAGCTGTGCTGAGCTAAGTTATCCTCCCAGCTACATCTAATTTCAAAACCCTGTGGGAAGCTACCTCGATAAGCTATATGTCGAATTTACATTCTAATATGGTCATTGGATTCATTTTAAATTATTATACAATTATATACAATAGGGAAGTTGTACAAATATGTATCTTTTCCTCAGGGGCTAATTAGCTAAAACAGTTAATTTGGGAAGGGTGGGGGAGAAAAATATATGTATTTGAAATACCATTGGCAATGGAAGCTAGTAACGAAAATTTTTATAAGCTTCCTATGAAACGAGTATAATTTAACACTCTCCATCTTTTAAATAATTATTCACTTTTATTTACTCATGTGGCAGTATTTGTAACAACACATTATCACTGACTAGTGAAAAAAAGAATATGAGGTTTACTGGAAACTGTATATTAGGAAGCTATGCCATTTGAACTCTACAAGCCCGAGAGTCAAAATCACATTTCTCGGGGTGCCTGGGTGGCTCAGTCGGTTAAGCGTCCGACTTTGGCTCAGGTCATGATCTCACGGTCCGTGGGTTCCAGCCCCGTGTCGCGCTCTGTGCTGACAGCTCGGAGCCTGGAGCCTGCTTCAGATTCTGTGTCTCCCTCTCCCTCTGACCCTCCCCCATTCATGCTCTGTCTCTCTCTGTCTCAAAAATAAATAAACATTAAAAGAAAATTTAAAAAAATCACAACTCTCATTATTGCCCTAAAAAGCTGCCAAGCAGAGAGAAACCGTAATCTTGAAGATTTAATAGGTCATGTTTCAGCCTGGGATGGATGGTTCTATTGCAGAACACTTAAACTTGAAAGAATAGTGGTACAAACTCACTCCTTGGCCCTTCCGATTTTATCGCAGTAAAATCTGGCTGCAGTACCACTGACTAAAAATCATTAAGTCTTGCTGCCACCAATAACTGAGGTCACTTGGATAATCAAGAATTCCATGCTGGGCAACAGGATATAAACACGATCATGAAGGTGAAAAGTACTCTGTGTGGCTCTCCTGTTTGATCCCTCTGGTCTTTGATTATCAAACAAAAAGACCAATACCTGCTAACATAACTGTGCATGGACATAAGATAATAAAGGAAAGTCCTGGAGCAAAACTGTTAACCAACTGCCATGATTTTTATAAGAGTGATGCATGGTAATGTGGATATTTCCTGTTATCCAACAACAACGACAAAAACAAGTGAGGAAAATCTATTTTGCCCAAAGATAACCTCATCCAGGTATTTGGTGCCAAAAAAAATGTACCACCGCTCTAGATCAGTAATACTTCAGAGAATTCCAATGGCTATTATGTATGCAGCTTTAGTCACCACACTTACCCCTACTCATTTATTCTACATGGTTTCCATTTTAAAATAAATTATCCTGGAAAGATTCCCACATCAGTGTGTGAGATTAGTACAAGGCCAAGTCAATTCCGAGTGGATTCCATCCATGTCCATAACCAGCACCAGTTTTTTATTTATTTATTTATTTATTTATTTATTTATTTATTTATTTATTTATTTATTTATTTATTCATTCATTCATTCATTCATTCATTCATTCATTCATTTAGTTATTTATTTATTGAAAATCACTCATTGGTTTTTAATAGAAACCGTGTGGTTTCTCAATGCACTTTCAATTTTACCCACTTATAAAGAATTTCCCAAGTTAATTTTACTCAACAAAACTTCCCGAGTGTCTACCATTTCCTTTAGGAGCTCAGTAAACATAAACATTACATTTCAATATAAAATCTTTAGAAACGTCTTAAGAATGTGTACACAGTTGAACTTTGAATCTTTTGGTTAGTAATCACCGAGCCCATGACATTCAAAGCCATACAAATCCTTACATTATTAACAGTGATACGCTTGAATTTCTTAGAAATTCTTCGAAAAAATCCTTGGTCAAAGCGTTGGAATCCAGTTAACTCGGAAAGGTGTGGGACTCAGAATACCCACTATTGCCATTGGTATTGAGAATACCAACTATTGCAACAACTTTCCACACATATTCGATCTTTCGTCCAGAAAGAGTGGCAGTCAAAAAAGGAAACAAAGAAAGAAAATGAGGCGGGAGGAGCCAGAGGTGGGTGAACAGCAAGGGAATTCTAGCTTTATTACACAAGCATGGAACCAACTTCCTTTGGAGTGGGTGGGGGTGGAATGGCTTCTTCTGACGACTTCAGACCAATGAGGGAACGAGAGAGAACATGGATCTGCCCCTACAGTCCTGGAGACATCTCAATCTGGGGTTAGGAAGAAAGGGGACCTCCCTTGCGGTCCAGGGGTCTCCTCCCTCCGCAGACCTGGTGCTGGGAGGCAGCAGAGGGGCACAGCTGCCCCGGAGTCCCAGAAGGCGGCGCCGCATCCCGGGGGCGCTGGCCGGGACCGTCTTGTGCTTCTTCTCCTGTAAAGTGCACTAGAGGACGCGGTCCCGGCTGTCCCTGGTTCATCCCTCCAGGCACAACCCGTCCTGGGGCTTAGAGGTCGTGCGGCGGTGGCCCGCATCTCACGCCCAGGCACTGGGAAGCGGCGGCGTCTCACCACGGGTTCCAGGTTCACTCCCAGGACTTGGCGCGCCTGGCGTAGCGCTTCTGGCAGGCTGCTCTCGACCCACATGTCGCCTACTACGCGGATGGTGGGGAAGGTGGTCAACGTCGGGGTGGCCGCCCTCCCACTCTCCTCCAGGGTGCGGACCCCGGAGTAGGGCCAGGAGGCCGCGGGTTTGCGGGAGCTGCTATCCTCGCGGGACGGCGGAGGCGGGGGCGGCACCTTCCTCTGGCCGACCGCCACCGTCCGGGCTCCGTGGCGCCTCTGCCTGGCAGCTGGCGGGCGCGTCTGGAGGTGGGCCTCGGGGGGCTGGTGCCGGGGGTCCGGGGCCAGGGTCAGGAGGGAGGTAGCCATAGACGTCCTTGCTGCACAGGATGTGGGGGGAGAACTGGTGCTTGAGGCGGCAGAGGTAGCTCCAGAGCTCCGCGTCGGAGCTCCTGAACTCCGTGCTATGGGGCAGGAATAGCTTGAGAGCGTAGATCAGCGCCTTGGTGCTGTGTGCCGGCGACAGTTGGACGGTTGCCACCGCATGTACACCACCCTCTCCTCAGGCGGCTCCAGCGCGGCCCCTCCTGCAGCGCTAGAGGCTCCTCCCCCAGCGGCTGGGGCCAGGGCCGCCAGGGGCCAGCGCCTCTGCCTCTTCATGCTGCTCAGGATGTGAGGCCGCTAGGGGCCGCCGCACTTGCCAGGTTTCGCGGCCGCCTCAGGACCCTAATGAATTTCCTACCATGAAGCCAAATCAGGAGGCAGGCTGTGAGAGTTACACCGCAGTTGCTAGGAGACCAGGCGCTTTGTGAGGTCACAATGTCTGCATATCTTATCAAGGTGGGCTGCCCAAAGCTGCTTTAGGTTTGGCTGTGTTTCAGATTATGCCCTTGAGAAAGACCTGCACGTAATCTTACCTGAGAAGGCCCATAATTCTTCACGAGTTCAAGAGGGTTGTCCTAGAGGTGAATGCACGGGTGCTTCAGCCTCCATTAATTCCATCTAACATGAAATGACACTTAGCGGTGGAGAGTACACACAACTTGCAATCAAACATGACTCTATGAGGGTTTTAGCTAATTAAATGCCTTGTCATGCAACGCACTGAAAGCCAAATTGAAATAACTACTCTACCCTTTCAAAGAACACCGATATACTGTTCCTTGCTTAGGGTTCCATACCTGTGTTGCTACAGCTCACAGTTCACGAAGCTGTTCTTCACAGCAGCAGCAAACAGTTGGCCTAGTTAGTATCCATGCTCACTTTCATGCAGCTTAGGGAAGACCGAGTCGTTGTGTGCTTAAGAGCAAAGCATCAACGAATTCTGTGTGAGTGGCCAGTAGGGCATTCAGTGCCACTAAAACCTATTCACTACCTACCAAATCATGATATTTCAGGTAAGTCATACACAAGGTAGTAAGAGACCGTATGGGATTCCAAGGGTAGAACATGTGTTACACCGTCCGTGTAAGTGCTTTTGAAAGCAACCAGCATAGTCCATCCATCATCACCACATAATTCATTCACAAAATACTACAAGGACCACCTACCACGATCAATTGAAATCCACTTCCGCATGAGAGGTTGACTCCAAACTATGTGAATCACTAAGAGTGATAAGTCACGGTAACAATTAGAAGAGAAACTTGGGGCGCCTGGGTGGCGCAGTCGGTTGAGCGTCCGACTTCAGCCAGGTCACGATCTCGCGGTCCGTGAGTTCGAGACCCGCGTCAGGCTCTGGGCTGATGGCTGGGAGCCTGGAGCCTATTTCCGATTCTGTGTCTCCCTCTCTCTCTGCCCCTCCCCCGTTCATGCTCTGTCTCTCTCTGTCCCAAAAATAAATAAAAAAAAAAAACGTTGAAAAAAAAAAAAGAAGAGAAACTTGCCAAGGTCAACGTGATACATGTGACAGGCCTCTGTCTTTATTCAACTCCTTTTCTTAAACACACAAACAAAACTTTCATCTACGCAGCTTAAGCTACTACTACCTCACGCTCATAAAGTGCTGAAAATGGAAAGCTATCCTCATATTCAGTAAGAGCAACCCCTGGATTTCCTTTTTCATTAAATGTAATTTATTTTCAAATTGGTTTCCACGCAACACCCAGTGTTCATCCCAACAGGGGCCCTCCTCAATGCCCGTCACCCACTTTCCCCTCTCCCCAACCCCACATCAACCCTCAGTCTGTTATCAGTATTGAAGAGTCTCTTATGGTTTGCCTCCCTCCCTCTCTATAACATTTTCCCCCCATCACCTCACCCATGGTCTTCTGCTAAGTTTCTCAGGATCCACACATGGATGAAAACATATGGTATCTGTCTTTCTCTGCCTGACTTATTTCACGTAGCATCATACCCCCCAGTTCCATCCACGTTGCCACAAATGGCCGGGTTTCATTCTTTCTCATGGCCAAGTAGTATTCCATTGTATATACATAAACCACAACTTCTTTATCCACTTGTCAGTTGATGGACAGCTAGGCTCTTTCCATAGTTTGGCTGTTGTTGAAAGTAGTGCTATAAACATTGGAGTACATGTGCCCCTATGTCTCAGCACTCCTGTACCCCTTGGGTAAATTCCTAGCAGTGCTATTGCTGGGTCTTCGGGTAGATCTATTTTTAACGATTTGAGGAACCTCCACACTGGTTTCCAGAGCGGCTGCACCAGGTTGCATTCCCACCAACAGTGCAAGAGGGTTCCTGTTCCTCCACATCCTCACCAGCATCTATAGTCTTCTAATTTGCTCACTGTAGCCACTCTGACTGCCATGAGGTGGTATCTCAGTGCGGTTTTGATTTGGATTTCCCCGACGAGGAGTGCTGTTGAGCATCTTTTCATGTGTCTCTTGACAATCTGGATGTCTTTTTTAGAACAGTGTCTGTTCAAGTCTTCTGCCCGTTTCTTCCCTGGATTCTTTGTTTCCCGGGTGTGGAGTTGGTGAGTTCTTTTGATAGGTTTTGGATACTAGCCAATTATCCAGTATGTCTTTTGCACCCATCTTTTCCCATTCCGTCAGTTGCCTTTTAGTTTTGTTGATTGTTTCCTTCCCTGTGGAGGAGATTTTTATTTCGATGAGGTCCTGATGGTTCATTTTTGCTTTTAGTTCCCTTGCCTTTGGAGATGTGTCAAGTAAGAACTTGCTGACGGTGAGGTCAAAGACGATTTTTCCTGCTTTCTCCTCAAGGGTTTGATGGTTTCCTGTCTCACATTCACGTCCTTCATCCATTGTGAGTTTATTTTTGTGAGTGGTGTAAGAAAGTGGTCGAGTTTCATTCTTCTGCGTGTTGCTGTCCACTTCTCTCAGCACCATTTGTTAAATGGATGCTGTCCTTTTTTCCATTGGATATTCTCTCCTGCTCTGTCAAAGATTAGTTGGCCATACGTATGTGGGTCCAATTCTGGGGTCTCTGTTCTATGCCATTAAGTCGATGTATTTGTTTCTGTGCCAATACCATGCTGTCTTCATGGTTATAGGTTTGCGGTAGTGGCTAAAGTCTGGCATTGTGGGGCCTCTCACTTTGGTTTTCTTCTTCAGTATTACTTTGGCTATTCAGGGTCTTTTGTGTTTCCATACACATTTTGTGATTGCTTGTTCCAGCTTGGAGAAGAATGCTGGTGCAATGTGATTGGGACTGCATATAATGTGAGGACTGCGTTGGGTCGTATTGACATGTCGCCAATATTTATTCTTCCAATCCACGAGCATGGAAAGTTTTTCGCTTTCTCTGTATCTTCTTCAATGTCCTTCACAAGCTTTCTATGGTTTTCAGCATACAGATCTTTTACAAATTTGGTTAGGTTTATTCATATGTATTTTATGACTCTTGGTGCATTGTCAGTGTGTTTCTTTTCTTTATTTCTCTTTCTGTTGCTTCACAATTGGTGTATAAAACACAAACAATTTTTATACATTGATTTTGTACCCTGCAACATTGCTAAATTCATGCATCAGCGCTAGAGTACTTTTGATGGAGTCTGTAGGAGTTTCCATGTATAGTGTCATGCCATCTGCAAAAAGTGGAAGTTTGACTTCATCTTTGCAAGTGATGATACCTTTAATTTCATTTACTGTCTGATTACTGATGCTAAGACTTCCCACACTATGTTCAACAACCGGGGTGAGAGTGGACATGTCTGTCTTGTTCCTGATCTCACGGGGAATGCTCTCAGTATTTCCCCATTGAGGACGATATTTACTGTGGGCTTCTCATAAATGGCTTTTATGATGTTTAAAGTAGATTCCTTCTATCCCAACTTTCTTGAGGGTTTGTATTAAGTATAGAAGCTGTATTTTCTCATATACTTTTTTCTGCACCTATTGACAGTGGACTATGGTTCTTATCTTTTCTTTCATTAATGTGATGTAGCGCAATGATTGATTTGTGAATATGGCACTAGCCCTGCAGGCCAGGAATGAATCCAACTTGATTGTGTTGCATAATACTTTCTATATGCTTTTGAATGTGATTTGCTAGTATCTTGTTGAGAATTTTTGCACCCCTATTCATCAGGGATATTGGCCCGTAATTCTCCTTTTTTTCTGTGTCTCTGTCTGGTTTGGGAATCAAAGTAGTGCTGGCTTCATAAAATGAGTCTGGAAGTATCCTTTCATTTCCATTTTTTGGAACAGCTTGGGAAGGATAGCTATTATCTCTGCTTTAAATGTCTGCTAGAATTCGCCAGGGAAGCCACCTGGTCCAGGACTCTTATATATTGGGAGATTTTTGATAACTGATTCAATTTCCTCACTAGTTATGGGTGCGTTCACATTTTCTATTTCTTCCGTTTGAGTTTTGGAAGTGTGTGGGTATGGAGGCGTTTGTCCATTTCTTCCAGGTTGTCAGGTTTCTTGTCGTAGAAGATTTTATAGTGTTTCCTGATGATTGCTTGAATTTCTGAGGGATTCGTTGTAATAAATCCATTTTCATTTGCGATTTAACCTATTTGGGTCCCCTCTCCTTTCTTTTTGAGAAGCCAGGCTAGATGTTTATCACTTGTGTGTATTTTCTCAAAAACACGACTCTTGGTTTCATTGATGTGCTCTACTGTTTTCTTTTAGACTCCATATTGTTTATTTCTGCTCTGATCTTTATTATTCCTCTTCTTCTGCTCGGTTTGGGGTGTCTTTGCTGTTCTGCTTGTGGTTCCATTAGGTGTGCTGTTAGATTTTGTATTGGGGACTTTTCTTGTTTTTGATATAGGCCTGGATAGCAATGTTTCTTGTTGTTTTTGTTGGTGTTTTATTTTGTTTAGTTTTGTTTGTTGTTCCCTGTCAGGACTGCCCTTGCTGCATCCCGAAGAGTTTGCATTGTTGTATTTCATTTTCATTTGTTTCCTTATATCTTTTAATTTCTTCTCAAATTGCCTGGTTGACCCATTTTTTCGTTAGTGGGATGTTTTTTAATCTCCATGCTTTTGGAGATTTGCCATCTTTATTTCTGTGATTTATTAATGTCCCTGCAATTACCACATTCTTATCAACAAGGTTCTGTATGTTTTTAATTAATTGTTTTATATATTTGTGTGTCTCCGAATTTGGTGTGTAGACATTTAAATGTTCAGCTCTTCCTGATGGAGAGACCCTGAAATTAATATAGAAAGCCCTCCATCATCTCTTGTTACAGCCTTTAATTTAAACTCTACTTTGTATGATATAAGTTGGCGACTCCAGGTTTCTTTTGACCTCCAGTAGCATGATAGATAGTTCTCCATCCCCTCCCTTTCAATCTGAAGGTGTCCTCATGTCTAAAATCAGTCTCTTGTAGACAGCAAAGAGATGGGTCTTGTTTTGTCTTTTTGTTTTTGTTTTTTCTATCCATTCTGATATGCTATGTTTTTTGGTGAGGGCATTTAGTCCATTGAAATTCAGTGTTATTATGGAAAGATACGCGTTTAGAGTCAGTGTGCTGTCTGTAGGTTTCATGCTTACAGTGGTGCACCAGTTTCCTTTCCCACCTACAGTGAGAGAGGGTTACTCTTTCTCCATATCCTCACCAGCATCTGTGGTTTCCTGAGTTGCTCATTTTGGCCACACTGACTAGTGTGAGGTGGTATCTCAGTGTGGCTTTGATTTGTATTTTCCTGATGATAAGTGATGTTGAGCATCTTTCCATATGTCTGTGGGCCATCTAGATGTCTCCTTTGGAAAAGTGTCTATTCATGTCTTCTGCCCATTTTTTCACTGTATTACATTTTCCAGGTGTGACTTGGGTAAGTTCTTGATACATTTTGTACACTAACCCTTTACCAATATGTCATTCGCAAATATCTTCACTCCTTCCATCAGTTGTCTTTTAATTTGGCTGATTGTTTCCTTTGCAGTGCAGAAGATTTTTATGTAGACCAGGTCCTGAAAATTCATTTTTGCTTTTCATTCCCTTGGCTTTTGAGACATGTCAAGGAAGAAATTGTTGCAGTTGAGGTCAAAGGGTTTTTTTTTTCCTCTTTTCTTTTCTAGTGTTTTGAAGGTTTCCTGTCTCACATTTAAGTCTTTCATCCATTTTGCATTTATTTTTGTGCACGTTGTAAGAAAGTCATCATCTAGGGGCGCCTGGGTGGCGCAGTCGGTTAAGCGTCCGACTTCAGCCAGGTCACGATCTCGCGGTCCGTGAGTTCGAGCCCCGCGTCAGGCTCTGGGCTGATGGCTCGGAGCCTGGAGCCTGTTTCCGATTCTGTGTCTCCCTCTCTCTCTGCCCCTCCCCCGTTCATGCTGTCTCTCTCTGTCCCAAAAATAAATTAAAAATGGTGAAAAAAAAATTAAAAAAAAAAAAAAAAAAGAAAGTCATCTAGTTGATTCTTTCATCATGTTGCTGTTCAGTTCTCCCAGCACCATTTGTAAAGAGACTGTCTTCTATCCATTGGATTCTCTTTCCAGCTTTGTCAAAGATTAGTTCACCATACATTTGTGGCGCCCCTTCTGGGTTCTCTATTCTGTTTCATTGGTTAATGTGCCTGCTTTTGTGCCAATGTCATACTATCTTGATGATTACAGCTTCGTAGGAGAGGCTAGAGTCTGGGCTGCCTCCCACTTTGGCTTTCTTTTTTCAACATAAGTTTGAGTACTCAGGTTCTTTGGTTGTTCCGTGAAAACTTTCAGATTGCTTGCTCTAGTCTGGAGAAGAATGTTGGTACAATTTTGATTGGTATTGCATTAAATGTGTAGATTGCTTTGGGTAGTATTGACATTTTAACACTATTCATTCTTCCACTCTATAGGCATGGATTGCTTTTTTTTCCCTGATTTTGTTGTGTCTTCATCATTTTCCTTCATACATTTTCTATACTTTTCACCGTACAGATCTTTTACATCTTTGGTTAGGTTTCTTGCTAGGTATTTTAGGGTTCTTGGTGAAATTGTAACTGGCATTAATTTCTTGACTTCTCTTTCTGTTGCTTCCTTATTGGTGTATAGAAATGCAACCAGTTTCTTTACACTGATTTTGTATCCTCTGAGTTTGGTCAATTCATGTATCAGATCTAGCAGCGTTTTCATGCAGTCTTTTGGGTTTTCCGCGTTCAGTCTCATGTCATCTTTGAAAGGCCAAAGTTTGACTTTCAGTGATATATGTTCAGTTAAGTGTAGATAAAAAGAATTTACTCTTTGGGCTCTATGTTTACTTCATAATTGCACAATAAGTGAGAAATAAGCAAGAACTGTGCATGTAATCCCACATTAGAATTGGTAACTGGAATCTAACTCTTTAAAATATATTGGATTCCTCATGTTATGGATAGGAGCATGAAACATCTAACTTCACCCAGTGCACACCTGTGTATTTGTAAACACATATGCTAATCAGTAAAATTGTAATACTAGTGAGGTGTACCAAATTTTACACGTTCATGGTACAGATAATATTGTTTTACCGTCTTTATGGTAGCATCCTAAATAAGACATTTGGAATCAAGGAGAGAATGCAGAACCTACAGGGTACATTCTCTATGCTCTATTCTGGCTTTCAAATAAATGAACAAATGGAATTAAAAAAAATAGATTGCACTGGTAATCATGTTTATCGCAATTGTGCAATAACTTTTTATGGACTCTAGCCATAATAAGAGTGCACGTGAATAGGGTTTGGAAATAACACCTATTTATAACTTTGTTTGACATGACAAACTCACTAACAACATATACTTTCAAGAATATTTTTAATTTTTAGTATTCATTTTTTCAGATATTCTATAAGGCCCAATAGCGTATTACTCCACATGTAGAAGAGCAAAGGTAGAAATGGTGAACTTTGCATGTGTTACAATGGCTATCACATAATATTATTTGATATCCTAGAATTTTTAAAAACTATACAGCTGCACGGCTCATGCTATGTATTTAAACCTTGACATATTTTAGCTTTCTGCTTTTCGTTATTTAATAGTTTTTTAGAATTAGCTATTGCTACGATCGCATAACTATTAACTTCAGTGATAGACATCCAAGTTTCCAGCTTATCTGTTTTTGTATCAGTGATTAAATCAATCCCTATGTCATTGCCTTTTTAATTAACCATGGCTATGTTTTAGTTCTTTTATCACTGCTATACTAAATTCTCTGTTGTCTTCTATGCCTTTTTTCAAGCCCAGTGATTAATCTTATACAATTATTCTAAATTTTTGCTGTTATACTGCTTTTATCTATTTGGGTCAATTCTTTAACGGTCACTTCTCCTGGAATTTCTTCTGAGGGGAATTCTTCCGTTTCATCATTGTGGATAGTTTTCTATTCCTTATGTGTTTTAACGTTTTTGTTGTTATTGTTGTTGTTGTTGTTGTTGTTGTTGTTGTGTTTTGTTTTGTTTTGTTTTATGTGCTCTGCACCTGAGAGCACTGCTACATTAAAGTGGGCTCATCCCCTCTCCATGGCCTGGCCCTTCTGGAGGTGTGTTTTGGAAAGTGTTACTTGCTTTGTGTTGCTATGACTTTCCTTGTTTGATTTCTCATCTCAGAGTGATTTTTGAAAATCCCACGAGGTGTGCTTTGATTTGCTCCTTGAAGTACCGAATGAAGTCATTGGAGGTTTGCACTATCTTGACAGGGGTTAAAACACCTTAAGTTACCATGGATGGATGTTCTCGCCCTTCCCAACAATGGGGGTTTCTCCTGGTAGTGAGATCCTGGAGATGTGATGGCGCCAAAGCCCCGGCTCCACACAGACGGCTCCCCCGAAAGGCGCTGGGCAGCTGCACTTATGAAAGCCGCTCATTTTCTGATTTCCCAGAGGTTACCTTGGACAAAATTGTGGATTTTTTCAATTACCTGGCCCCATCAATTTCTTCTACCAGCCAGATCTTAGATTGTAGGCAAATGCAGAGTTTGCTTTTCCAATTTGTAAAGGGGAAGTATACCGCCTATGTTCAGTATAGTTGTGAGGTTATTGGTAATGCTGTAAAACGTGTGGAAAAAATCCTGGCACATTACACTCAATAAACACTGTATTTTGTTTTGATTTCCTCATAGTTGTCACGACATCCATGCACACTGTATCTCCAGGGTGGGGTCTTTTGTAGGTCAAAATGTAAGCTACACCGTAGAAGCTATCAATGAGGCAAACTGTTTTTCCTATTCTCGAGGAGGTGACCCTTCCCTTTTTTGTATATGAATACTAAATTTGGTGGTAGAGATTATTAAAGACTTGAATGTATATTGCAGTCCAGCACACCGGGAGATACTTAAAAGTCCCCTATTTCAGGCACTGTGGATATACATATTGAGCACCTTAGGTGTCAGGTGCTATTAGGTTCAAGTACACAGTGATCAAACATGCACGCTCCATATATTCAGGATGTTTCAAACCTCAGCTACAAAAGGTACATGTGTAATCACAACTTGTGGCAAATGCTGTTAAATAAAAGACTAAATGTTATGAGAAGGAATGACACAGGGCACAAAATCTCGATTAGAGGATAGGCCAACAACGGTTTCTTGGGGAGAAAAGTCCTTTATTCAAACTTGGACCCATAGCAAGAACTGTAAGGAAACTAGCGAACCCAAAATGCATCCTAAGCGGAACCTACGTGGGTCTAATTTGAGAAACCAGGAGAAGAGACGGTCCCAATCACCTAATGAAAGGAGAATGAGGAAAGATGGCATTAGAGGGGTGATGAGGCAGGACTGCCAACATCTGGTGGTCACGATACAGATTCTATGTGTCATTTTGAGTACAGTGGAGATTAGAGGGTTGTTTTAAGCAGAGGAATGAACTGCTCAGATTCAGGATTTTTGGATTCCATTCCTGATGCAGTGAAAAGAATGAACTGGGATTTTGGTGGGGAGGGAAAGGCAGCAGGAGGCTAAGAACGAAAACGGAGATTAGGCAGAAGGTGGTGAGAAACTAGCTGGCTTGGCATACGTTGGAGGTGGAGTTGAGAACCTCTGCTGCTGAATGGATCACGGGAAAGACGTTGAGGAGGGGACGACTGACAAGGAGTCTCTTTCCCACTTGAGCAACTGAAGACAATGTCCCATTAACAGAGAAACACAAGAGGGGTCTTAAGTTGGTCATGGATTTCAATTGTTTATTGATTGGATATTAATTCACACACTTACAGAAGTTTGCTTAGAATTATAACTTTTCTTTGTTTTGTTTCTACCAAATTGCTTTGTTATTACCATCTAGAGGTTCTAAATGATCGTCTCCAATTCTTTGCTGTCAACAAGACCTCCTGACATAAGATGATGGAATTGATGGGTTATGTAGGTACCTCATCTTCTACCCAGTCTTTGTCGTCGTCAAAAATACTTAATGGCCACTGTTGTAGAAGAATCTCAAACTCCAACATGGTTGTTCTCACTGTTCTTGGAATGCCTGCCCCTCCTTTTTTCCCCCACACATTTGTTTTTGTTTCCTTTGTCCTTCTCCTTTCTGCCTGCCAGCTAGAAATTTGGTCATCCTTTAAGATTCTTTGTGCTATGCCTCTGAGATGCCGTTACTGATCAACTCAGCTCAGTGGACTTCTCCTGATACATGAAACTTGACCTTGAAGTCTTACTGTGCTTTGTATGGTGTTTGGGTTTTTCCTACCCTCAAATATTATAAGTTTCTTGAAGGCAAGGATGAGGTCTTCCATGCTTCTAGAAACTTTTATAAACACTCAAACATGGTCAAAGTTTAGAAATCTTTCTTGGTGAAGTGGTTGAGTCAACGTCAAATCAGGTGGGAGGGGAGTCTGCTGAAGGAATTTTCGGATTCAAGTGCAACCGGAAACAGCATTTACATCACAATCCAGAGGCAATTACCTAACTTCACAAAAATAATAAGTTACTGCACATATCTTCACGTTTCACAAAAGAGTTATAGCATGACCTCCGTTTTCTCCTACCTCTCAGTTCATATTGGAGTCTGAACTTGAAGAACGTGTTTTCAGAGTTTTGTGATACCTCAATGTTAACTGTTGCAGTACTTTCTAGAGTCACATTGTTCGTTTTTGGCTTTCATTCTCTGACATATATTCATCAAGACAGATTCTGGGCATGAATCCAAAAAGCAGTTTCAGGAAACTAGAAAATTAAAGACCACCAACTAAATTTTCAGTTGTAACAGTTACTACTAAGGAGATCTCACTTAATTCTGTCTTTATCTGGACCATGGAAAATTAACTCTTGCCTTTTCCAGTCTCAGTATTTATGGAGCTGGGATACCAAACTAGGATATGTCTAGATATTTGATACCCTAATCTCCCACTCAAGTGTGCCATATCATGGAACACATATATTTAAAAAATGTCTAAAGACGTTTCCTTTGAGAATTTGGGGATAGTTGAACATATTATGGAAGCCATGCAGAGTCTCTAAAAGCCTATAGGTAGTCTTATTGTGTAGGAGCTTTATGAAAAAAGAAGAAAAGAAGAAAAAGATGAAGAAGAAGAAGAAGAAGAAGAAGAAGAAGAAGAAGAAGAAGAAGAAGAAGGAGAACAAGAAGGAGGAGGAGGAGGAGGGGGAGGAGGAGGAGGAGGAGGAGGAGGAGGGGGAGGAGGAGGAGGAGGAGGAGGAGGAGGAGGGGGAGGAGGAGGAGTGGGAGGAGGGGGGGAGGAGGAGGAGGGGGGAGGGGCAGGAGGAAGAGGAGGAGGAGGAAAGTGATCTCATTATGGCCACAAAATAATTTTTACATTACATTTTATTGTCCAGAAAGAGGAACCCATTGAGAATTCCTTAAACTGGATTCATCTCCTCCTTTTGTCTGGGATTTCAACATCTACCCTAGTGGTTATTAACCCAAGCTCAAATTAGAATGATCTGTGGAACTGACATCAAGACATCAGGGTGATTCTGATGTACAGCCAGGGTTTAAGGCTAAGGCAGCTAACTAAACATTAACATGCTGTAGTAGATATGTTTCATGCTGTGCACAGTAAAAGGGAAATGTTCATAGCAGCCTTCCGTATAATAAGTACAGTATGGAAACATACATTCCAAACGTGAATCAACAGTGGAATGGATAAGCAAATTGTTAAATAATCATGTAAGGGAATACAACGTGGAAGTACCAATCCCTGAGTTACACCTATGCAAAACAACATCGATGAGCCTTATAATGTTGAACGGAAGAAGCCAGATCTAAAGAAATGCATATTATTCCATTATATTTTTATATATTTCAAACATGGACTAATTTAATCTCTGTTGCTCAAAGTCAGGATATTGATAATGTTGGGGAAGTGAGATGGAGCAGGAATGGGGAGTGATCGCAGGGAAAGAATTCATGGTGCTGATAATGTTCTCCTTCTGGAGTTTCATTGAAGTTAGAGGCCTAAGGCTATACAATATAAAATTCTGTATTTCCTTTACATTTTCAGTATGTCCTCAAACCTATATGCTGAACCATTTGCAGAAGTTCATCTGTATTGAAAACAATAGAATCCTTTGAAATAAGCTCTTTGGCCAAAAAAATAGTAACAGAATTTGACAGTGGGATGGATCATTATGCGACATGATTTGCTACTAGTTCTTGTATTGTTTGTTTCTCTGTCTGTCTGTTTGTTTGTTTGCTTGCTTGCTTGTTCGCGTTTAATATGATATGGTCCTGGAGCAGACCCACTGAAGGTGATATTTTGGAAGTTAATATATTAATTAGAGTAAGTGGGTTGATGAATCTGTTCACTAAAGTCTTTCCTAAAGCCAATAGCATATGGTGTAAAGCCAATTATATGATTTTCAAACAAATGTAATATCTTATAAACTCACAGTTTTCATGGACTCCTGTGTGGCTCAATCGGTCAAGCATCTGACTTCAGGTCAGATCATGATCTCACAGTCTGTCAGTTTGAGCCCGGAATCAGATTTAGATTTTGGATTCTCTCTCTCTCTCTCTCTCTCTCTCTCTCTCTCTCTCTCTCTCTCTCTCTCTCTCTCTCTCTCCCGGCTTTTACTCTTTCTTAAAAATAGATCAACATTAAATAAATTAAAACAATAAAAAATAAAAAAAATAATGTTTATTTTGAGACAGAGCACAAACAGAGAACGGGCAAAAAGAGGGGACAGATGATCCAAAGTTAGTTTTATGCTGATAGCACTGAGTCTGGTGTGGTGCTTGTATTCACAAATTGTGAGATCATGACCTGAGCAGAAGTTGGACACTCAGCTGACTCAGCTACCCAGGTATCCCTAGACTCCCATTGTAATCTAGACCTTAGCAACGTTAACACTGGACTATTTGAAACTATCCTTGATATGTTGAATGTACCTAATAAGTTTATGAAATTGAAACACTTTATTTATTTAAATGATACTAGACTGAATCATTTATTTGAAACGTTATTTTATGATTATGGTAGTCTTAAAGTTTATTGCAGAAAAGTTAGAAAATTAAAAATAAAAAAGAAAGAAAAATAGTCATAAGTCAAACACCTGGAGATAAGCATATCTGAACACCTTTTTTATGTTTATGTATTTTTGGCAGAGAGAGAGAATGAGAGAGAGATGAGCAAGAGTGAGGGATGGGAGGAGAGACAGAGATAGAATCATAAGCAGGCTCCACGCTGTCAGTGCAGAGTCTAATATGCAGCTTGGTCCCACACACTGTGGAATCATAACTGAGCTGGAATCTAGAGCCAGATGCTTAACCAACTGAGCCATTCAGGCGCCCCTGGAGGTAAGCATCTTTAACACTGTGGTATAATCGCCAGGGAAGAGGTATATGTACATGCATTAACCAAAATTAGCTATGTAGCTGTGAATCCCATTTCTGGTCATCTAGTGATATGAGCATTTCGCTAGCTCATAAATGTTCTGCAGGGCTATGAATTTTAAAGGCCACATGGCATGCCATAACCTATTTAAACACTGCTATCGATCATTTAGCATGTTCCATTTTCTTGCTTCAATTAGTTGCTACAAGGAGAATTAGCTTTTCGTGGTCCAAACACAGTTTGGTAAATGTCAATTAAAAAATAAAAAGAACTGCAGCGGGTAATGTGAGGCGGAGGAACAGGTATGACCAGATTTGGCTTCACCTTGTCTATTGCTGGCAGTCTTTACATCCTTCTCTCCCTCATCCTCTTTTTCTCCTCCTTGACCCACAACCTCCACCTCTTTATTCCTCCTTCTTCTCATCCTCGTTTCTCTGTCTATACTGGCCTCCTTGCTTCCCATCAGTACACACGTTCACACTCCTGCCTTGGGGAATTCATGGGTCCTTCTGCCTAGATCACCCTCCTGTCAGCAGGTAGTTCTCTCATTTCCTTGAGGTATTTATTCAACTGACACCTTCTTCAGCAGGACCCTCTGTGTCTAGAATTTCACCCTGTCTAGTATTTCACACCCCTTCCCCCAATTCTTATATCCTCTCCAAGATGTATTTCCTTTTTTTCCCCATTCATTATTCTCTACCATAGTTTCTATTTCCACTATCTTTGCCAGTCTCCCCAACTGGACTATTAAGCACCAAGATCACAGTAATCCTTCCTCCCTGTGTTCAGTAGTGGATCCTGCGGGTGTAGACTGTGTTGTCTCACTCTAAATGCTCCAAAAGTTTTTATTGAATGATTCAATGAATCAACATCACTCCTTCTTACTTATGAAAGTTTTATAATTTTGTACTTTACACTTACATCTATGATCCATTTGAGTGAATTTTTGTATAAGTTATGAATTTAGGTCAGGGTTTCTCTTAATTAATTAATCAATGAACCAATTAATTAAACAATTAATTACTTAGTTCATTGATTACTATCGCATACGAACACTTAATTGTTCCAGTAACACTTGATGAAAGACTATATCCCTTTTTCTGTTAGGTTGGCTACATGTCATTATGAGAAGTTGGGTGAGGATGCTTGTGTATGGGGTCAGTTCCTGGATTCTCTGTTCTATCTCTTGACCTGTGTCTCCATCCTTCTTCAATATCACACTGCCTTGATTATGGGAGGATTATACTGAGTGTTAAAATTGTGCAGCATGAGTTCTCCCACTTGGTTATTTTTCAGAGCTGTTTGGCTGTTCTAGTTCCTTTGTCTTTTCACACACATTTTAGAATCAGCTTGCTGATATCCACAAAAAAATCCTGGGATTTCGACTGGGATTATGTTGAATCTCTACATCAAGTTGATAATTGACGTCTTACTAGCGAGGCTTCCATGGGTAGATATGGCATATCTCTCCATTTATTTATATCTTCCTTGATTGATCCAATCAGCCTTCTGTGGCTTTTAGCATACAGATCCTGTGCATGGCTGTTAGATTTAAATGTAAGTATTTCAATGTTTGGTGTGATATTAAATGGTTCTTTAAAAGCATTTCATATTCTAATTTTTCATTGCTTATGTGTACAAATAAAACTGAGTTGTATATATTGACCGTGTATTCTGGGGGTTATTTAATTATGTTTGAGTTCTAGAAAACTGATGTATACCCCTTAGAATTTGTTTCATACTGATAACCCCATGAATTAAGAGTTGCGGCAGTTTTCAGGGCACCTTGATGGCTCCATCAGTTGACTACCAGACTGCTGGGTTCAGCAGCTCAGGTCATGGTCCCATGGTCAGGGGATTGAGCCCCGTGTGGGGCTCTGTGCTAAGCATGGAGCCTGCTTAAGCTTTTCTCTCTGTCTTTCTCTCTGTCTCTTTCTCTCCCCGTCTCTGCTCATTCTCTCTTTCCAAAATACAAATCGAAAAATAAATAAATAAAACAATCGAGATAGTTTTTATTTTTACTTTTTCCAATTCGAAGGCCTTTACTATGCCTTTCTCTGTACATGCCACGCTTGTAATCAGGGGAGGTACTGGTGTTTATGTCGATTTGTACACAGAACTGGCAGAATCCTTTCTTTTATTGCCTCCTTCCTTGGATTTCTCCCACACTTTTCCCAATCAAAATAGGATTCACAGGGACCCTATTCTAGTTTCGGTTCAAGATGGCTGTGTAGGAAGGCCTTGAACTCAACTCCTCCAAGGTGAAAGATTTCAATTACCTCCATATTGACCTTAAACTTTCCAATTGATTAACCTTTTCTTTCCAGCTTCTCTCCTTCTTTATGATTATTTATTTTTGAGACAGAGGGAGACAGAGCTCAAGTGGGGGGACGGGCAGGGATAGCAGGGGACATAGAATCAGAAACAGGCTCCAGGCTCTGAGCTGTCAGCACAGAGCCCAATGCGGGGCATGAACCCATGAACCATTAGATCATGACCTGAACTGAAGTAGGATGCTTAGTCAACCTAGCCACCCAGGCACCCCCTCCCCACCCTCAGCTTATCTCTTAATTCAGGATCCTGAGAGCAAAGTATCACCTGATGGGAACTGAATCTACTCCTCTAGCAATAAGGACTGCCTGAGCCAATAAGACTCCACCCTCAAGCCCAAGACAATGACCAACCTGACCTTAGTGACCACCTGTGTATGCCTACCTCTTTTTGTCCCACATTTTCCTTACATAAACCTGGAAGTATTTTCAGCACGTTAGAGAGAGACTTTGATGTGAGTCTGCTGCATTTCTGGTGTCGGTCTCTGAATAAATTTCCCATTTGTTTCACCTCCACTAGTTCCTTTGAATTGCGATCTTGTCAGTAATGGGTAGACAAACCTCACCTTTGTTGGGTCCCCTGGAGCTAGGTGCTCTTGTGCCTGAACTCCCTGACTACGTTTCTGGTGAACCAGCCAAAAGGTGTACTTCCAATTTGTCCAGCTCCCTGGGGATTGCATGCATTGATATAACAATTCCT